>NW_027223327.1:6324765-6428578 GCF_030449975.1 Polyergus mexicanus | reverse complement strand
AAGCAGTGGTATCAACGCAGAGTACTTGATAATAGTAATACAATGCAATGCGGAAGTTTGCATAATTTTACTGTGAAATTTCCCACTGAACTTTACTTGATTTATTCTGGATTATTAGCTCCACTATAAGATTTCACAAACTTCCATTGTTTAACAATGATAATAATGATGATGACACGATTATGATGTATAATAATGATAATTATGACAATCACACTACACTATAGAGGATGTCCCAAAAACTGGCAGTTTCTCTCAAATGTTACATAGAGTATAGGAAAGTTAGGGAATTTTGGAAGATTTGAAACTGCAATTGTATGGAAAAAATGGAGAGATTTGTAATGCTTTTTAAGCGAACTCTTTTTAATATTGCGGTATATTATATAATATATAAGTCTGTATATTTTTATCTTGTATCTTAACACAATGCAAAAATTATTATTACACTGACATTCAATCAACAATCTCATCCGAGAACAGAAGTGTAATTATTCTGGGACACTCTGTATAGATAATTTTAATAATTGTATACACATGCAAATATATTTATATATTGTTGTGTGTATATATATGTCTGCTGTATGCATGTATAATAATCTTATTTGCACATTTAAACATTTTTCTCTATTTTCTTCATTCTTAGTTTTCGTCAGAAGACCCGCTAGAACTTTCTGGCATAGTGTTGAACCAGTTTTCACGGGCCCCGGTAATCCTAAATACAAAGATTTTTTAAATCTATGTAGGAAATTTTTCATGTGCATAATTCATCTTCGTAAGTATTGACACAAATATAGCTTTATATAAATAGTTTCAATAAAGTTTATAAAAATAATTTAATGTATCAAATAAAAAAATGCTAACTCAAAACAACAAAAATGTATAACTCAACAATATTATTCAAATATATATCACCTTGTACGTTGGCGTGTACTCGTCGGCAGTGTAAGTGAAGTTCTATAATATTGTGGTGTGGCACTTGATGTTGCTTCGTCTGGTCTCCTGTGTAATGTCATGGTTTCATGAAGAGAGGTGACTAGCTCGTCTTCGTTATCTAGATAGTAACGAGAACCAGTCGCACTCTTGCAATTCTCGCATTCACTTCGATAGTCGTCTGTGTCATCGTGCAGAGTAGGTAACGCTTGCATGCTACATGTACACGTCATTGATTCAAAGCTGCCGCTCGCATTCATCTCGTTAGCTGCACTCAATGAAGGCTGTAGCAGATAAAACTTCGTATTTAATAAAAGCGCGTTGCGCCTCTCAATGAAATTTATATTACAATAAATTATTATTACATACTGTATATTCGCGAGTCTTCTCGGATACGTCTGCCGTGTTTATTTTATACGTTTCGGATTGCGCTACTAAACTAGACGCTGATGCTATTGGAGTATCATCCACATAAAACGTGTTTACATTTTTGGTAGCATTTTTGTAATTATTTGGGCAAGCTGCGACAGCAGACAATTGCACGGAATGCGACGAGTTTTCATGAGATGCCGCGACGCTGCTCGGTGATAAGCGGAGATAGTCCTTCGCTGAGCAATCGGTCAGAACGTCCTTCGCTCTACTGGTAATGCGAGACATTCGCGAAATTGTGCCATGGGAAGACATGTCTGAATTTGATAGACTCGCCGATATCGTAAACGCGCCAGCATCGCTCTGACGCGGAAAGATCGTCGTGTGCTGACGATAATTTTTGGGAATAGTAGAATGTGATATCGATAATAGGTTTTGTTGCGTACTAACGCTATTCATCTCAGAATGTTGACTGTCGTTGAAACTAGTCGTACTGATTGATGAGATGGGTAGATTCTCATACATGTTTGTTCCCATTGTGAAATTCGTAGTAGATGTGCTAGTATTCAGACCAACGGTGGACGTTGCATTGATATTTTGACTTACCGATCGATAATTGCCAGATGCATATGCGCTGGGACTAGAAAGCGGTCTGCTCGACGAAGACATCAGGGGTGTGCTTACATGATTATCGTTGGATGAGCCTTGCGTGTTTACAATTAACTCGTTTTGTGCGTTTGCGACGACTGACATGCTTGTGTGATTATTAATATTTGGCATATAATTATCGGAGAAATTCATCGATAATAGCGTGTGCGGATTCATTGATAGTAGCTGTTCCGCCCGGGCAGCAGCAATTGCTTCCTCATAGGGCGGAGGCGCCTCACCACGTGGGAAATAATTACTGCCAGGTGGCTTCCATAGTGAGTAACCTGTCCCGCAAGATATGTCATCCATAGGAACCCCATGAGGCAATCCTCTGTCCAAATATCCCATATTGCTTAAGCTTCTCTGATCCTCTCCGAGTTGCCTGTTTTCTCGGCCTGCTATACAAACTAGTATACATCACATATTACATTTTTTATATTTTATTAATATAATTTATTTTTGTTTCCATAGTAATATTATATTGCTCCATTCCAAAAAAATTAAAATATGTATATATGTATGTACTGTACTGATCATCTTAAAATGATCTCAGGAATCTACGTTTAAGCGTTGATCCGGTTTTTACAATACACTATATATACATATATATATATATAGACACATTTTCTTACCTTGTATTTTACGCTGACGCAGACGATGTATCAGAAAAAATAATAGACTCAGAGAAAATATTGCTGTCACAAAACTGGCAACTGATCGTAAACCTATATCATAATTTGCATTTCCATCTATTACGTTAGTTCCTGCTCCATCGGTTTTATCGTTAGATACCGACAATGTATCATCCAAGCAAATGAATTCGCAACAGGTATCACCTCGACGAAAAGACTTGCAATTCTCCTATATTGTGCAGAATACTAACTTTATATAATTCTTTAAGCTACAAATTCCATTATTAATTCTAAATTGTAAGTCTAAATGCTTTAATTACAGTATTTAGCATATATTATTAATATTACATACCTCGAGAAATTTGCAAATAAAAGCTTTACACCACTTTGGATTGCCATTATCACAAACACAAAAAGTACATGGTTCAGGTCCAGGAGTATAATAGATACCGCTTTCAAAAGTACGTCCACTTTGATCTTTACAAGCAACTCCGCTTTCTGCATGTACTATAAATATTGAGACATATATACTTGATATTAAAAGGGGGGAAAAAAAAGAAAAAAGAAAAAAGAAAAAAAAGAAACATGAGGAAAAAACTAATAGTTATCTATAATAGACAATTATTTATTTCTTTTATCTGTGCTATTAAATGTCTATCTCTTATTTTTAATGAAATATGCTATGAATTAGATTGGAATAGTTAAATAAAAAGTTTAATAGAATGTCTATTCAAATCTTATAAAAAAATTCCCTGAAAATTCCAGATATTGTTATTCAAAATTCCAGATAAAGAGATTTTTTGATGTAACTTTCTAAAATAAAATTTTTTATTCGCATTCTCTTTTCACTTATACAAAGGAAAAATACAAAGCCTCTTTAAGTATTAAATTTGCAAATATATTTAAAAAATGGTTTTGTAAGATGATCATTTTTCACTTGTATAATATTTTCATATTTTTATCACTAAAAATTATAATAAAGAATATGTACTGCATATTCAATATTATGTTAAAACATTGAATATATAAATAGAAACAGATATATATTTATAATATATGTATATTAAACATATAATTCACAACTTGACTTATTGGCGGATTGCCGACTGCTTACAATATAAAAGTAAAATTATCAGAGAATTTTTGTTGAGTTCCTAAATTCCAATACAATTTTATGATCCCTGATTTTTCCAGATTGAAAAAAAAGAACTTGAGAATTCCAGATTTTCCATATTTTTCTAAGGAGTAGACACCCTGTTTATGAAACTTACTCCACATGACATAAACTATTTTATTAAACTCCTACTTTATTTTTGCAATTAATCGTTTTTAATTAATAATTATACGTATAATTTAATTTATTTTAATTTGATCAGAATAGATATATTTCAAACAAGCATATCACTGCATACTACAGATATATATACACATACACACACAGGTTCAGACGAGCAGAAGAAGGAATTAAACATACATATAAAAAATTGTAAAGAATAAAGGCTCGAGCACAGACTTTTGCATAAGCGCATAACCATAAGCATAAGGAAATTGATTGGTCTATTTCCTTATGCATATGCTTATGGATCAATCAATTTCCTTATGCTTATGGTTATGCGCTTATGCAAAAGTCTGTGCTCGGGCTCTATGCATTGAAAATTCAAATTGAAGAAACTTAATCAATCAAGACAAAATAATCTTAATTCTTTTGTTTTGATTAATCGAATTGCAATTTTTAATCTTCTGAATTGGCTTAATTTTTTATATTTAAGTCTCCGTATTCTTTACTTTGTATTATGTCTCTCTGACAATGAGTCCTTATGCATAGCATATATAATTTGCCCAATCTTTTTTCTGATATCCTCGAGAAAGAGTGTCCGACTTTAATGCAGGTGGATACAATACCCAAGCATTTGCACAAAATCAATGCTATTATAAATAAAAGGTAAAATAGAACACGAAGAGCTGCATATACATATACACACACATCGCACACACGCGTGGACGCACACATGCTGTGTGTGTGTGTGTGCGCGCGCGCGCGTGTGTGTGAGAAAGAGAGAGCAAACATATATATCGCGATCGTATAATGAACTCACCCTTGAGGCGAGTGAGGGTGAATGTGAGGACCGCATAACCGAATAGGTTACCACTGCTGCTGTGCCTCATTCTGCATCTGTTATCTTGTCATAACTCTGGTGTGTCCCGGTGCGCGGCAATCCTTTTCTTCGGCGATTTTATTAATTCAATCGGCATCGCGCGAATCGTCAATGTGCCAAGTGTATGTCGGTGATCACATCTTACATCGCGAGGACACCGTTAGATGTGTGAGAACAACGTTCACGTGCGTTGACAGCTACATCTCTTCTGATGATAATGTATCTAGGTGCGTCTTATTATCATCTATCTCGAGGTCACAACAAAACTCGAATGCGAATTTACGCACAGCGATTCCCAGAATGATCGATTAATAAACGGGCTGTCTGGCTGTCTCTGCGAGTCCAAATACTGTAGATATTAATACGTTCAACTTCGATTAAAAACAAGCAATACAGCGCACTAGCGCTACCTCGCGGCCTGAGTTGTTAGTATTTTTTTAATAGAGGCACCGACTAGATACTATTAAAGACCGTCAGCCCTGGAACGCTTGTCTCGTAGTTAAGTGGTTCGTGATTATATTATGTTTTAAAAGTAATATTGAAGTTTATCTTAACGAAAGTACATCAAATGTTAAAGCAAAATTAATATCAAATTGTAATATTAAGGAAAATATGTGTATATGTAACGATTGTTATAAAATATTTTTAGAGAAATATTTTAACGTTTTATTAAAAGCCTATATTAATAAAATTAATGATAGTAAGAAGAAAAGGTTAATTATGACAAAAAATGATTAAATTAAAGAAAATATCTCACAATTATATACGTATTTTTATTTATCATTTACATTGTTACCCAGTCAGTAACACTCAATGAAGCAAGAGTTTATCACCTCAGATTAATAGATGACGCTGTTTCAGTAGTTGCCTTGCAAGCAAAGGACTTTTCAAGAGTTGGATGTATTAATATCTACAGTATTTGGCGAGTCTGCGAACGAAATACTACAATCACGGAAGCGCCATCTTCAGTTCAGTTAGAAAGACAATCGAAGATTTTTTTTGTTTTGAACATGGCGAAATTTACTTTACTTATTATAGATAAAACAAATCTCGAAAATATCAAATGAGCACCAGACTTATGTTGGCGCTGGAAAATCAAATTTTTTAATAAACAATAACTCAAACGATTGCTTCTTAATTGCTCAATCAACAATTGTTTCCTTTTTAAAATTAATATTTTTTAAAATATTTACGAAAAACGTAAAATCTATAATTTTTATCGAAAAATATGTCTCGACAATACCAGAGAGAAGCCTGAGAGACACAATGCCGGCGATTTTCATGGGATGCTTTTTCTAGGCCGTAGAGCAGCGCCGTGCATCCACTTTTAGGAATTGGAAACACCTACCCACATCCACTTTTCGATACTGTCATTTGATTCATATCCGTGCTACATCCACTTTTCGATCTTTTTGATAGTGGTAGTACACTGATTGCTTGACAAAAGAGTCTGTTCTTTGCAACTGTACTGGCTGCACTAGTTCAAAGTTTATCTTTTTCTCTCCCTATTGGAAGGAGAAGGATGGGCTCTGAACTGGTGCAGTCAGTTCAGCTGTAAAGAACAGACCTTATGAGAGATGATTGCGCCGTCTTCGTCTCTCTTTCATCCGCGCGTATGTATGTAATATCCGTGAAGGCATAAACACCGATATATTGAGCACACGGATGCGGTCGTTGAGAGACAAATCTAGATAAGGAGCGACAATCGCGTGCTGTCCTTGTTCTTCTAACGCTTTCCGGTCGAGATACAACATACAACCTGAAAATGCTTTCTGGCAGAAAGCAGTAATGCAACAAGACTAATGGGAGCTCCATAAAGCTAGCCGATCAACATTCACTTTTATAATTTTTTTTTTATGAATTTGGTTTATTGGTGATTGTTGACCTAATTACAACGTTTGTTGATTAATATTTTTTTTGAAAATACGAAAACAAAATTTTGTGTGAAGTTAGCCGGAAAGATATTATTTTGTTTCAAACTTAGTTCAATTGATGCGCAATCATTTATTGGTCGCGGAAGAACTAATTAAAATGTTTGTTGGTTCACATGCTTTGAAAAACCAAAAAAACTAATTCATTCTGATGGAGGGGTGAAGGGAGGAGTGTGGAGTCGTTTGAATATTTCGTATGACGATGCCGTAACATATACATGAAATTTTAAGTGCGAGAGAATACTATATAATTATTAATTATTTACGGACAGCATTGAATACAGGTACGCAACAAAAAATCTGTATATAAATGGTAAGGATATTCTAATAGTTTTCTATGTTGCCTACTGTACATACGAGAGATTTCCTAACCTCTTGTATGTCATATGTTTCAGTATCAAACATATCTGTAAATTTTCGAGATTTTGCTCATCCTACTGACATTGGACAAGTATTCTTTGCTAATATGAAAGAGCTTGGCTACTTTAGCAATGTGGGATAAGTTCTTAGATATATGTACCCAGACAGCACAAGGATATCCTTAGGACGTCCAAAGAGCATCCAGGACATATATGTAGGATATCTTCAGGATATCCCATTGTAATCCTCAGATTTCCTATGAATGTTCTGAGGAAGAGTAAATGATAGCCGTATATTAACCTCTAGAGAATCCAGGGAGATCCTGTGGAACATCCTAAGGATTTTTATAGGATATGTTAGGGATATTTTTCGTATGTTTTAAGGAGCAAATTTTAAAATTTAAATATAAATTAAAATTATGTTTTGTTATTTACTGCCAATATTAAAAATCTAATATTAAAAATAGTTCACCGTTCTTTAATATTTTAGGTTTGGCTCCCGGGTTTGAGTTGTGTAATATTTTCTAAACAATCCAATATCTGAATTCCCTATGTTGGGATTGCATCAGAAATTGAACTGATAGAAAATAATTACATTTGTAATTTCCTGTCAGTTGCTCTTTGCAAGCTTTATATAATTCTCATAAGCAAATCTCAAATACGAGTTCGCGTGTCGCATAGCGGTAAACAAACGAACTAGCGGTTGAATACTATTGTTTGTAAAGTTTTTGGAATGTTGCGAACAGTAACATTTTTCATGAAATATTAAATAAATAATAATTTTGGATATATGAAAATGTGCGCATCAAATTCAATTATTAATATTAAACGAAATTAATGTTAACAATTAATTGCATATGTATATGTCCTCTGGAAATCCAAAAGACATCCAATATAATAGACAGGGCAGATATATCCTACAGACATCCAGGGGTTATCCAGTGGACATTTATAGGACATTAATACTTATTATAATACTTAAGATTTCTAAATTATATTAAATAGCCGACACAACTAAAAATAATTATGTATGCATATTAAATTTTTATAAATATATTTATAATAATATCTTAAAACATCGCCTTTAATAGTAACCCAGCAAACAAAATGATGCAAACTTTGCACAAAGTTTGCAGCAAACCCGAGCATGTCTTTACAGCAAAATTGTAACAAGGTGTGTCCGGATAAAGCTTAGCTTTTGCTGGCAAGGCTTGTCGCAATAATGTGATGCACATTTTACGCAAATAATAGAGCAAACCTTGCCGAGCACGGCATGACAGCAAATTTGTGGTAAGAACAGGACAAACCTTGCTGTGCACGGGATGATAGCAAATTTGTGGCGAGAATACAGCAAACCTTGCCGTGCACGGGATGACAGCAAATTTGTGACAAGAATAGGACAAATCTTGCTGTGTACGGCATGATAGCAAATTTGTGATAATTCTCTGTATAGGATGATCCAGAAACTCTGCGACAAACTCTGAGGAACGATAAATCTCGCAGAGAAGAATATTTTTTGTGAAGCAATCCATCATGTTTTCTGACGCGTCGTTTAAGAATATGCGACCGAGCAGACAAGAGTCTTAGGTGGCATTTATTACAATTATGAGATGATGATAATATATGAATAATTGAAAATGAATTTATAAAATATAATGAATATATGAATTTTATATATATATTTACATTTTAAGTAAACAATAAACGGATGATTTAAACTTTTTTAGACATTTATCTGTCCGATCTAAGAGAGACAATCAGTCAAATATCTTAATTCCCTATGTTTGTGATTGTATCAGTAATTGAACTGATAGAAATAATTATATTTTTAATTTTCTGTCAGTTGCTTTTTGCAAGCTTTATATACTTCTCATGACTAAAAATCAAATACGAGATGGATGCATATAGCGCGTCGCATAACGATGAACAAACGAACTATCGGCTGAATACTATATTTTTGTAAAGTTTGTAATAAAGTAAAGTTGTAAATTTGCTGTCATGCCATGAATGGTAAGGTTTGCTCTGTTATTTGCATGAATTTTGCATCTCATTGTGCCAGAGTATATTTTGTTCTGTTCTTTTCGTAAATATGTTATCATATTGTGTACAATAAGGTTTGCTCTGTTCTTGTCGTAAATTTGCGTGTATAATAAAATTTGCTACTAATTAATGTAAAGTTTGTGTTACACCGTGAATAGCATCATACATGTTCTTCTTTGCGTAAAATTTACGAGCAAACCTTTTTCTATTATTTACAGCATCGTGAGACAAAAAATGTTGCCATCAATTTGCTTCAAACTTTTTGACAAACCAAAACAAGACAAATGTTTGCTAAACAATTGTTGTCAAAATTAAAGCACACTTTGTCGCAAAGCTTTGGCAAAACGTGATTTTAACATTCTTGGCTATCTGGGAATGTATTACCCAGACAGCACAAAACATCCTCAGGATCATCCTGAATATGTCCAGGATGGTTCAAGATATTTATAGGATGTTTTAAGATATTATTATAAATATATTTATAAAAATTTAATATGCATACATAATTATTTTTAGTTGTGTCGGCTATTTTATATAATTTAGAAATCTTAAGTATTATAATAAGTATTAATGTCCTATAAATGTCCACTGGATAACCCCTGGATGTCTGTAGGATATATCTGCCCTGTCTATTATATTGGATGTCTTTTGGATTTCCAGAGGACATATACATATGCAATTAATTGTTAACATTAATTTCGTTTAATATTAATAATTGAATTTGATGCGCACATTTTCATATATCCAAAATTATTATTTATTTAATATTTCATGAAAAATGTTACTGTTCGCAACATTCCAAAAACTTTACAAACAATAGTATTCAACCGCTAGTTCGTTTGTTTACCGCTATGCGACACGCGAACTCGTATTTGAGATTTGCTTATGAGAATTATATAAAGCTTGCAAAGAGCAACTGACAGGAAATTACAAATGTAATTATTTTCTATCAGTTCAATTTCTGATGCAATCCCAACATAGGGAATTCAGATATTGGATTGTTTAGAAAATATTACACAACTCAAACCCGGGAGCCAAACCTAAAATATTAAAGAACGGTGAACTATTTTTAATATTAGATTTTTAATATTGGCAGTAAATAACAAAACATAATTTTAATTTATATTTAAATTTTAAAATTTGCTCCTTGAAACATACGAAAAATATCCCTAACATATCCTATAAAAATCCTTAGGATGTTCCACAGGACCTCCCTGGATTCTCCAGAGGTTGATATACGGCTATCATTTACTCTTTCTCAGGACATTCAGAGGAGATCTGAGGATTACAATGGGATATCCTGAGGATATCCTACATGTATGTCCTGGATGCCCTTTGGACGTCCTAAGGACATCCTTGTGCTGCTAAGTATCTACGTGCAAACTAACCGCCAACATAGGAAGGGTCGACAGGAGAGACAATAGAGACCTCTCGCGGGAAGCCGTGAATTACGGATTCGTAGTTTACGTTCTACAGCCAAAATAAAGAGAAAATCGGATTCTAATGATGATATTCGTATTCAGCAGCATCGTCTTCTTCCAGAGTGTTTTTTTTGAAAAAATGATCAAAATAAAAATTCTAATACTGACAAGCAACATACAACTACTCGCAGATAAGGTGTAGTTGCTCCCGAATTCATATTGTATTTATTGTAAATTTTTGAAATCTAAATTGCAAAATCCGACTCTATACGACTAATTCTAACAATATAAAGAATACGTCAAAACAAGTTTCATGAAAAAATATTAATTTTTTGAGAAGTAGGATGAAGACTACGAATTTCACCACATCTGTATCTAAAGTACAGCTAACAGCAGAACATGGGGAATATTCCGTGGTGGCACACTGGCCGCGTGACAAAGAAAGATGATTGCGTCATCTTTGTCTGTCTTTCATCGCGTATATGTGTAGCGTCCATGAAGGTAAACACTCTGATACGTTGAGCACATGAATGCGGTTGGGAGATAATGGAGATGTATTTTGTAATAAACCAATAATAGCTATGGAAAGCTATTATTATCTTATAGCTATTATATTCTTGATACAATTGAAAAAAGATAATATAATTATTAATCTGCGAAACTGTAATTACAACTGTTAAAAAATAATATCAAACAAGGATTAACAATTGTGCTTATCCCTGTCCTGATATGATACACGAAGTATTGATAGTAATAAAGCAACAAATCACCAAATCTAACAGGTACCCGTGTCTTATATATTATATATTTGTTCACTTTGTTACCTATTATCCTATTATTATTATTGATCATCATACAATATTTAATACAATTTTAACTATAATTTAAACATATATATGCACATATATGTATATATGCAAGTAAAAAATTCTCGAAAATAGGCGCCCGTTAATTTTGTTGCATTACTGCTTTCTGCCACAAGAGGTCAGAAAGCATTTTTAGACCGTGTTTCGGCCGTAAAGCGATATGCTAGATGAACAAGAATAGCACGCGATTGTCGCTCCTTGTTTGACATTATCTCCCAACCGCATCCATGTGCTCAACGTATCAGTGGTCTAGTTTCCACCGAAGTCGTCAATCCGATTCTGTTTCGGTACGCATCGAATTTAATGTACTGTTTCCACTGGAAGTAGAATAAAAGCGAGAAAGATCGATATTTCAGTAGAGCCAACTTAACTTTTGCTTATGAATGTAAATAAACATAATCCTTGACAATCTTTTTGTTAATTTTCCGTTTCGATGATTAATACGAACAAACGATAACTGTTACGAACATCGATATATAGATTATATATCGATTATATATTGATGGTTATAAAATAATGAAAAATAAAAGTTGGCACCATTTAGTCTCAACCGTTTTCACCGACTAATGGCGAATTCGATTGATGTGCACTCACCGCCGTAGAGTTAGCAGAGAAATTAAATATTTTCTGATTATTTTATATTATATAATTTAGGAATCGTTTGGGGAAGTTTAGGAAAATCATTTTAACATTTAGGAAACAATATTTTTTTTGTAATAATAAAAATTTATCGAGCGTCAAGTTAGCAGATCTTAATTATGTTTAATAAATATTATGAACGGAATCGATTAGAAATCATTTAAGAATAACATATTCATTAATATTTTTATTTGGGAAAGTCACATTTTTGTAATTTAAATAAATTTGTGTAATCAAAAAAATGCATTATGCGTTATGCACGCGGCATAAAGGATTCAACCAATCAGAGTCTTTTATTTCTAAAATAAAAGACTCAATAAAATATTTTCATGTGCGCTGGTCCTTAAGAGCAAGCAAAATGAACAAGATTCAACTCTATAACATTATATTACGTATGACGTCATCGGAATTGACGACGTAAATTTTATTATTTTACTGAATTTTTATAATTTTTTTATAAACATACCTATAATACTTAATGGCTTCATGCCTGTAACATTGGTAAGAAATTTCAAATACATATTTTTGTAACATTTTAATAGAAAACACAGAATTTATAATAAATTAAGAATAAATTTCAGGACCACGTGCTATGACCAGACGCACATGTTTGGAGCGCGTAGTTTAATACTGACCCGAGTGCGGTTATTTGCACTGACCTGGGAGCGATTACAGGCACTGATCCCAACATAGTGCATTTAGTAACTTCTTTAGTGGTGCCCACGTGTGCAATATGCGACTTGTAGGGCCAATTTCACCAAGTCCGGTTAGATGAACCGACGGTTAAAATTAGCAGGGTTCCAACTGAAATGATATGAATGCTAATCGTCGGTTCATCTAACCGGACTTGGTGAAATTGGCCCTGTAATCAAGAGAGCAGAGAAAAACCTACAGTAATCAACATAAAAAAGTAAAACATTAATATATTTAAACGCATTTTTGTGCATTCTATTCGTTTTCTGTTTGAATTACATCAGTTCTCTCAGTTTTTTTTACAGTTTTGACTATCAAGTTCTCTAATACTAAAGAAGAAAAAAGTACACCCAAGTTTCTTTATAGGTTAACCCCCGAGCTTGAACCATCCAGAAGGAAAGTAAAACATTACAAAGTATGTAAAACAGAAATAAAATAAACTATTAAAATATACATATATATATATATATATATATATATATATATATATGTATATATATGTTACTATTTCATAACATTTTACTTATCAGTAATTTATAAATTTTTTATAAGAATTGAATTTGTGCACACTATAATATCTTCATTGCATATTGTATAATATATATTTTTTGTTGAAGTTGATTGGCTAGACTACGCAACTTTTAAATTTCCCGGGCATATACGGCACGCCAAGTATAAGTTGGCAGCGCTTGTTCTCGTACATGTGTATACGTTGGCTACTGTGTCTTCCTCTTCTTGCTTGCCGTAGCGTGCCGGCTATTGTATCTTTCGTAATAATATTAAAATAAAACCTTTATTCTATTGTGCAATCCAATCGAGATATAAATGATTTCCACCAAACCTTAACATTTTTGTATAATTATAGCTTCAAGTGTGTTATATTTTATACTTTATATGTTATTACCCAGACAGCACAAAACATCCTCAGGATCATCCTGAATATGTCCAGGACGGTTCAGGACATTTGTAGGATGTTTTAAGATATTATTATAAATATATTTATAAAAGTTTAATATGCATACATAATTATTTTTAGTTGTGTCGGCTATTTTATATAATTTAGAAATCTTAAGTATTATAATAAGTATTAATGTCCTATAAATGTCCACTGGATAACCCCTAGATGTCTGTAGGATATATCTGCCCTATCTATTATATTGGATGTCTTTTGGATTTCCAGAGGACATATACATGTGCAATTAATTGTTAACGTTAATTTCGTTTAATATTAATAATTGAATTGATGCGCACATTTTCAAATATCCAAAATTATTATTTATTTAATATTTCATGAGAAATGTTACTGTTCGCAACATTCTAAAAACTTTACAAACAATAGTATTTAACCGCTAGTTCGTTTGTTTACCGCTATGCGACACGCGAACTCGTATTTGAGATTTGCTTATGAGAATTATATAAAGCTTGCAAAGAGCAACTGACAGGAAATTACAAATGTAATTATTTTCTATCAGTTCAATTTCTGATGCAATCCCAACATAGGGAATTCAGATATTGGATTGTTTAGAAAATATTACACAACTCAAATCCGGGAGCCAAACCTAAAATATTAAAGAACGGTTAACTATTTTTAATATTAGATTTTTAATATTGGCAGTAAATAACAAAACATAATTTTAATTTATATTTAAATTTAAAAATTTGCTCCTTGAAATATACGAAAAATATCCCTAACATATCCTATAAAAATCCTTAGGATGTTCCACAGGATCTCCCTGGATTCTCCAGAGGTTAATATACGGCTATCATTTACTCTTCCTCAGGACATCCAGAGGAGATCTGAGGATTACAATAGGATATCCTGAGGATATCCTACATGTATATCCTGGATGCCCTTTGGACGTCCTAAGGACATCCTTGTGCTGTCTGGGTTACAGATTTTAAAAGAAAAAAATAGATACAAGTACAGAGAGTACCAGTATTAAAGAGAGAAGCGAACTAAGTACTTGGTGTGAGAAAAGTACACGTTTATTATTAGATAAATATGAGCAATATTACATAAGCATATAATAAGAAATATATATATGTATATACCATAAAAATGAAAATAACTGTGTATCACTATTTATAACATTGCGTCCACCATGTCCTTGTGCTGCATGAAAAATTTCGGAGTTTACGTACATATCATGTAATTTATCAAATGTATTTCGTTTTAAACGAAAATGTCGCTGACACTAAATAAAAGAGAGATACTTTAAATATGAAATAATATAATAAATATTTAAACTATACATTGAAATTATGTGTAATAATACCTCTTTATCAGAATATTCAAATTTGCACTGAACTGCACTGTCGAAAATCTCAGTGCAATTCAGTGCCTTCTGCACTAGTGCAATGTATTTCAATCGAACGTACAAATAACACTGCACTGGGATAATGCAGTTCAGTCGAACACATTTTCACTAGCACATGTTTTTAGTGCACTATCAACCGAATACACATAAAATTCTGAACCAGTACAGGGCAAGCCAATCGAATACTAAATACTGAAAGAGTGCGCACTTAGGGCGTTGTAAAGTTAGCCGGACCACTTTAACTTTTTGATAATTAAAATTATCTAATCGTTTGGTGGTCGTTTAGTGATGATTGGTAGCCTAATTAAAACGCTTGATGGTCAATCGTTTTTTTTTAATTAAATAATTAAAATATTGGTGTAAAGTTAGCCGGACATTTTTAATTTTTAGTTTAATTGATTAAATCAAGGCTTATTCGATGCAAAATCGTTAGGTGGTCACAAATCCTTTATTTACGTTTGGTGGTCCATAATTTATCCAAAAAGTAAAAAAAAACCATGTGTGGTTAAGTAGTGGGAATGGCTAACTGGAAGCTGTAAAGTTAGCCGAGCAAATATATTATTTACCAATCAATTTTGTTCAAATTGGTCTTAATTGAAAGACAATCGTTTGGTGGTGATTGGTAGTCTAATTACAACGTTTGGCAGTTAATTATTAGGCTAATATGATTATAAAACCATGTGCGCTGTTCCTGCGCCTGCGCGTACCTTCGTCGTGTAATGGCTCTCGCAGCCAGCGCGATGACGCGATATCCAATGAAAACTCTGCTTTTCGAAAAAAATAAAACTCTCATTGGATTCGCGCGTCGCGTCATCGCGCTTATCTGCAAGAGCCATAATGCTGATATTACATTCAAACAAAATGTTTGTCGATTGGCTATCAGATGGAGAATTCGGAGAATCTCGATAGAGACTCTAGAATTCTAGAAATTGTTTATTCTCAATAGTCAATCGTATGAATGTAATATCAGGTTAAGGCCGATATTACATTTGTCGTACGACAAACTTTTTAAGCATATTGATTAGCGGGGAGCACACATTTTTCCATAAGCGCATAATCATAAGCATAAAAAATTTGATTGGTCAATTTTCTTATGCATAAGATAGAAATAGAATAGAAATAGAAACTTTCTTGAGTCTCTAGAAATTAGCTAATCAATGCGCTTAAAAAGTTTGTCGTACGACAAGTCGAGGAAGAATCATGGGTTACATACAGATTCGTTTTTAGTTCGTTTTTAGTTTCTATTAAAATATATTTCATTATAAAATTATAAAAGTTATTCGAATTACATGTTTTTAATTATTGATTTAATCTAGTAATATGATGCTCTTTTATGAACCATTGTAAAGAATAACACATATACATTCAGAATGCTAAACCAAATGAATATCAAAGTTGATAGTTCTTCTCTTATAAACAGTCCCCAGTTTGATAAAATGAAATGTATTTACTATTTATTGCTAATTGCCACAATTACTTTCCTAGATTAACTGGAGTGGTGACGTTCTCATTCAATCATTTCGTTGCGCACTGTCATCGCTCAACAGGAAGATGGGAACTTTTTAATGATTTGCATCCGCATATCACGAAAAGTAATTTAAATCAGAATATTGAGCCACATCTGGCAATGTATCTTCAACAATAAAAATATTTTTTATAAGATGAAAATTGAAGGAATATATTCGAATAAAATAAAAAAAGCGTTTTTTACCTTAAACCATGCATGAGAGACTGAAAGTTGTTATAAGTATCCTTCAATACAAAAAAAAATTGTTAACTTATTTAATGCTTATTTATCACACTACATATTTCAGCTTTTTCGTTTATGTGATAGGCCGGATTCACATCTTGGCAGAAAAGCAGAAAGCAGAAAAGCAGAAAGCAGAAAAGCAGAAACCAATCAGAACTCGTGCTAGAAAAGCAGAAGCCAATCAGAACTCACGCTGAAAATAAGCAATACATTCTGCTTTTTTAGCGCGAGTTCTGATTGGCCTCTGCTTTTCTGCTTTCTGTTTTTCTGCCAAGGTGTGAATCCGGCCATATAATATCTGTAATATTATATCAATATACATAAAACATATCTAGAATTGATTAAAATAAGATTTTATCTTTACATGTTTTCACGTGCTTTGCCCTAATTCTATAATTGGAAACTTAATATATTTTAACAGAAACTAAAAATAAAAACTAACCTGTATGTAACCTATGATTCTTCCTCGACTTGGAGTCTGATGGTTGTCAGTAACTGTGTCAATTTACATTCCAGTCTGTTCTTAGCGATGCCCAAGCGTATACATGGACGAATATCTAAATCAATAAAAATGTGGAAATTTAACTTCTTCTGTAATAGTAATGTCCCTTTGCACTTTTGGCATTACACATTGTAGATATATGGCCTGAAATTTATTGCTTCTTCCAAAGTCCCAAAACCTTCCTTTTCAATTTTTTTATGATTCGGATCTAGATACAGCATTGAGTAAGATTGACCAATGCATCCAGAACAATTTTCAGTGACATATACACTAGGATATGAATCAAGGGTTTTCACAACATTTGTGATACTGTCTAAGTCTAAGGCATTCATGGAAGACAGTATTCGATTTGTCGTATGTATTTCAGAAATGCAGGGGTACCTCAAATGTTTCTAAAGCACTGCTCTCTTTAGATCAATCTCTTCTGCGAGTCCGGTATTAATCAGGGTCCAAATGAATTGTAATGTAACGGATGATTTTACTAGATGCTTTCTTAAGACTGCATCATTGGATATAAAGAAATGGACAATATCATCATCCTTCATGTATAACCTGTTTCATGGAAGATATTTCGCATATCACAAGTTTTGACTCAAAGATGCAAATCATTATCATCAATGTGTTTTTCGCCATATCCATCGATTTTGTTACCACATATTTTGCTTTTGCATGATCCTTGTATTTTCAAACTATACAAGTTTTCATCCGCTGTCAAATGTACATTCGCTCTCTTGAATACAAAGGCACAAAGAAATATGTTGTTGCCATAAAGCAATGCTTATGATGTTTGTCCATACACCTTTAGTTAAAATGTATTTTTTTCGTCTCCCATACTGAACTGTAGCATTCGGCTTCATTGCATCCCATTCTTCTTCTGCCAGAATCAAATCAAATTCCAACAATGGTGCTAAATATGTATTATTGTTGAAGTCCACTGAGTCTGTTCCATCACTGATTGCAGAATCATTGATAGGATTTGAATTATCAATGTATTCGGTATCATGAACACCCTTGCTTGTGCTATTACTAACAACGATTCCTAATTCGTCTCTTGCTTTAGTAACAATACCTCGTCGATCTTCTCGAACAGCTATGTAGACATCATGTGCAGTCCACTTGCCATTCAGTTCTATACTCATATCTATCCACACTTTCGACGAGTACGAAAGATCATTTGTGATAGTGTAGCAAAATTTTTAAACATGTGGACAACATCTTCCACAGAAACCTTTGCCATACAACGCAATTTCTTTATCTCTTGGCACTGATCTTGAATTATCTCTAAAATAGATTTCAACTTATTGTTCAATTGGTCAATCACTGCTTGGTCGCCACGATGTTCTAGTATCGTCAATTGAAAGGGACATCGCTTTCAGTTCATCTTTCGTCTTTTGCCTTTGTAGATTATTTTCATCAGGAAATTCCTCCGATTGATGCATCGCGAGTACATTTACATCTTTGAGCAAAACCATTGGAATATTAGATCAATCTTTGTCGTTTGTTTTTGTTTCCGATTTATTATCAATTTCAGTTTCTTCATCTGGTTTAGTAAGAGACAAAATTTCTCTTACTTCTTTTGAATTACCCTGCAGCGGCGTCTACAATAAGATTTTAAGCCCTAAGCCTTAAGAAATTGACTAATCACAGTCGAGTATTCTCCTCATACTTGACTGTGATTGGTCAATTTCTTAAAGCTTAGGGCTTAAAATATTTATTGTAGACGCCGCTTTAGCCCGATATTGCATTTGTCGTAAGACAAACTTTTTAAGCGCATTGATTAGCTAATTTCTAGAGACTCAAGAAAGTTTCTATTTTGCAGTCAATCAATATGTTGAAAAAGTTTGTCGTACGACAATTCTCCGAATTCTCCATCTGATAGCCAATCGACAAACATTTTGTTTGAATGTAATATCAGCATTATGGCTCTTGCAGATAAGCGCGATGACGCGACGCGCGAATCCAATGAGAGCTTTATTTTTTTAAGAAAAGCAGAGTTCTCATTGGATATCGCGTCATCGCGCTGGCTGCGAGACCCATTACACGACGAAGGTACGCGCAGGCACAGGAACAGCGCACATGGTTTTATAATCATAATAGCCTAATAATTAACTACCAAACGTTGTAATTAGACTACCAATCACCACCAAACGATTGTCTTTCAATTAAGACCAATTTGAACAAAATTGGTTGGTAAATAATATATTTGCTCGGCTAACTTTACAGCTTCCAGTTAGCCATTCCCACTACTTAACCACACATGGTTTTTTTTTACTTTTTGGATAAATTATGGACCACCAAACGTTGTAAATAAAGGATTTGTGACCACCTAACGATTTTGCATCGAATAAGCCTTGATTTAATCGATTAGACTAAAAATTAAAAATGTCCGGCTAACTTTACACCAATATTTTAATTATTTAATTTAAAAAAAACGTTTGACCACCAAACGTTTTAATTAGGCTACCAATCATCACCAAACGACCATCAAACGATTAGATAATTTTAATTATCAAAAAGTTAAAGTGGTCCGGCTAACTTTACAGAGCCCGCACTCAGTGCGCACTAGTGCATCCAATCGAATTCTCCATAAATTTCGTGTCAATTCGCTGCCACTCCGACAAAGTTTGTAGATCGAAATGGGAGTGAAATGAATGCAGTCAGCAGTCAGTCGTGTTTCCATCGACTTAAATTTGGTTCTACGCCGCACTAGATGCGAATTAATACTTCGGTGGAAACTAGACCACTCGTGTTTCCATTGACTTAAATTTGGTTCTACGCCGCATTAGATGCGAATTAATACTTCGGTGGAAACTAGACCATTGTTAAATAAACGGTTTATGTATAACAAATTTTAATAACGCGCTAGAGATGGATTTACAATACAAGTGTGTATTTTGTTTTTTTAAATGTCTATATAAAAATATGTATGATAAGTAAAGAAGTCATTCTAATTCTTTATGAAAAAGCTTCAATTCTTTGCCTGCATCTGGCAACAAAAAATATTTCTTTAATTTTATAAAATAGGAAGATACACTTTCTGGACTTATAATTTTTATCTTGTTTTTGAACAATGTTATTATTTATTTAAACATATTTGCAGAACGATTCATCCTGTGAAATATTTACAAGATCATCTTGTGAGTATCTTATATATAACTAAGAATACAACAATATTAAAAAATTTGCTATAAACAAGTGGTATTTTCAGGTACAAGGCAGTCGGCCGGACGGTAGAAAATTCTTATCGTTTAGGCCGGTAAGCATAAATGTTTCATCGATTATTCAAGCAGACAGTTCAGCGATATTTAAGTTGGGTGACACAAGTGCAGTTTGTGGTATTAAAGCTGTAAATATACTCAGAATACTTTTTCTATTATATAATTGAGTTTTATATATATGTGTTAATAAATTATTTTGGTATTATATATACGTGTGTGTGTGTGTATTAATAAATTATTGTACACACACACACACACACACACACACACACACACACACATAATGAATATATTAAATGATTATTTCTATATTTACAAATTGATATATTGTATTACTTAAATCTCATGATATATTTGTGTATATATATATATATATATATATATATATATATATATATATATATATATATATAATTTATATAAAATTTATATTTATCAAAGAATTTTGACTGTAGGAACAATTGTTTTTAAACTATTGATAAAAAGTGGCAATTAAATATGCAAAACATCCAGATATTATATTTCAGGAATTAGCGATACCAAGGGCAGATATTCCAGATCATGGTTATTTAGTACCAAATGTAGAATTATCTCCCCTGTGTTCTTCAAAGTTTCGTCCAGGCCCACCGAGCGAACAAGCACAAGTGCTTTCTAAATCAATAGATATTATATTAAGCAATTCGAGAGTGCTTGATTTAAAAGATCTTTGCATCTGCAAAAATAAATTAGTATGGGTCTTGTACTGTGATATCTTATGTTTAAATTTCAATGGCTCAGTTATAGATGCTTGTATCGGAGCAATAATTGCAGCTCTTAAAACGTGTATGTCATGTGAACATGTATAATAATAATAATATCTCTTCAATTTCTTATCTCTACTCTATTGAACTGAAAAAAATGTACTTTGCAGTGACCTTACCTGAAGTAAACTACAACAATGAAACAGGAGTAATTGTTGTACATTCAGAAAATAGAAAAGCATTTCCTGTAAAAACATTTCCAGTTTCTGCATCATTTGCAATATTTGAAAAGTTAGTTAAGTTTATTATAACTAAATATCCTTCCTTAGGCATTTGTTTGTCTTTTATACAATTAAACTTAATTTTTTTTTTGTTTTTTTGTTTATAGACAACTGTTGCTAGCCGATCCTTCAGATGATGAAGAAGACTTGTCATCGGCAAGATTTTTTATTGTGATGGACGATGAAGAAGAAATTTGTTATATACATAAACCTGGTATGCATTCTGCTTTTATAATATAGAATATAGCATAGTAAATATTATTTATATTTTAATGATTTCTTTGTATTATTTAATGGTTATTAAAGTATACTCATTCCATATAATAAAAAATTCTCTAATAATAATAATCTTAATATAGGTGGAATTGCTATCTCTCAGAATTTACTTTGCAAAGGACTAGAAATGACAAAAATAAGAGCAAAATTAGTCAGATCAGTAATCAATGCTGCAATCTCGACACTAAACAAATAATATAGAAATAAATTTACAAAAATAAAACAATATCTGTTTTATATTGTGTGCATTTATGTGTGTACATTTTCATCTTTTCATATTATTAAATGAAGATTATTGTTATTTTTTATATTAAGTATTATTAAATGAAGATATACAAAATATCCGTGATTGTCATGTAAATCTATTCTTTTTAATTGTGTTTTATTATAAACTTTAAACAATGTCCAGAAAGAGAAAATTAGAAAGAATAAACGTTAGCAAAGTATAAAAAGAAAAAATTATTATTTGCTGTAAAGAAATATTGTACAGTTAAAGTGCCTTTTATTTTAACATACTAATGACATGTTACTGAATATATTCAATATATTAACACAAATACTATAAAAAAAATATGTTTGACAAAAATATATAATTGTGCTAATATATATATCAGTCTTTTCTTTAGATATATGCATACAACATATATTTAATTTAAAAGCACATTATGTACTAACAATATCCTAATATAAATATGCCTTTCTCATGATTCTCAGAAATTCTTCTTGGGATATCTCTCCATCGCCATCTTTATCCGCTTCATCAATCATTTCTTGTATTTCTTCATCAGTCAGATTTTCCCCCAATTCATGTGCAACTCTTTTTAGATTTTTGAAAGATATCTTCCCTGTATCATCATCATCGAAAAGACGGAAAGCTCTTAATACTTCTTCTTTTGAATCTTTTTCTGACATTTTCACTGTCATTATATTTAAGAATTCTTCATAAGATAATTTGCCAAGACCATCTGGATCTACATCTGTTACAAGCCTTTTTAATTCTTCTTTTGTTGGTTCAATGCCTAGAGCTCTAATAGCAACTTTCAGTTCTTTAGTAGCAATTTTTCCAGTACCATCTGGATCAAATAAATCAAAGGCTTCTTTTATATCAGCTTTCTGTTCTTCTGTTAGCTCAAATTTTATTGTATTTTTCTTGCAGATAGCACCATGTTTTTTCGATGTGGATGCCTGTAAAAAAAAAATAGAATTAGAGGAATATTATCTTGACAAAGAATATAGAATAGTCTTAAAAATACAGGGAAGAAAAAGTTTTGATATTTTTTTTAAACATCAAAACTTTTTAATATATATATATATATTAAATTGATAGAAGTTCGTTAAATTAATTACCATATTCGTAATCTGCAATTTATCTTATGTGCAACCTATATGTATAAATCACAATAATTGTTTTCCTATATCTTTATGAAGTGCATTCACAAATGATATAAGTGTTACTAAATATCGTTGCAAAGCTGCCTGGTTATTTTCGCCAATTACGCATTTGTGAATATTTTCATCAACAAAATTCAGTTTGATCGATATATGGCGCGGCCATCAAATATTTTTTATGCTTTAATAATAGATATATGGACACGGAGTCATTGCAATCTCATCAAAAACTTAATTTATAAAATGTCAAATTGATATCAAAACTCTACAAATCCAAGAGAAGTATTTCCTGGAAATTTTATTACACATTCATCAAACTGTGAGTCAGGATCGGTAAACGAAACAAAATTATGAATCGCTAGGTTAGGTTAAATTACATTTCCATTGTATCATTTATTTCAATGAATATTTACATTATTTATTGTATTTTCTATATTTTATTCTTGTCGCTTTGTCTCAAAATACGACTTTTATATTTAATTGCCAGATGTTAAATGCACTCTGATGCTATTTTGGGTTTAGTGTTTGACGAGTCAGAGATACTGAATAAAGATAACACAATTTTCATCTTTATTTTTTTTTATATTCTTTGTGAATCATTTTATTTGCCTATCTATTGTATTTCAATAAAGTATTTTCTGATCATCTCATTTTTCTATTGAAAATGAATCTTGCACTTTAAACCAAAAAATAGCATCAAGCAAAGAGAGCACACCTTATTAGACTTACTTTTAGAATTTTTTTCAAAATTACATTTATAATAAATTTCTATTTTAATAACATAAGGTATAAATCACAAGAACAAGGAGGTATAAATCAAAATAATTATTTTGGCATATTATTTTAATTAATCCAGCATCAATAACATCAATAATATTCTCTTCAGCATCTGTGTTCACAATTATGATTCTTTTAAGCGCCATCATTATTATTTATTTTTTTATTCTGTTTGAATTATTCATTTTCTTTGCCATTTTTAATCCATCCTTTATATTTCACAAAAATATTTTATGATCATTTCATTTTCTATTTACTAAGTACCTTTAATTATTTTCAATATCATATTATCTTTCAATTGCTTTCTAACTCTTCCACTGTCCCTTCGTTTTTTTTTCACTTTATCGTGTCTCTTTCATTCTATGCACTTCTTCATCCTTTTCATTTTTACTTACATTAGCTTAATTTGTTATTTTTCCTTAATGTTTTCATTTTCTCCTCATTTTTCACTTTTTTATCCAACTTGCTTGGTTTCTCGTTTTGCTCCCTTTTGTATTCTAAATTTTTTCTTTTTTTTCTTTATTTTCCTCCTGATCTATCTGCTTCCAATTTTTGTTTTCAATATTTATTTGATTATCATCATTCATCTCTATCATTTTCATTTGTCTTTTTTTAAAATATTCTTCCAGAGTTTCTTTATGGACCTCAGCAACTTCAATAAGTATCTCAGCTATCCAGCAAGCTACTACATTGGCTAAAAAGTGCAACTGCTGCATTGCTCGATCGCCATTTCGAACATCTGTTGTATATTTGTCGAGAGATATTAAGTGTTTGAATATCACAGCAGCGATTTCGCGAATATCCTTTCGCGTTTCACACTGATGTCCAAGAATGCTCTTAACAAAGTGTTCAGCCATCAAATATTGACACATTGTCGCATCCCTATTTAGCATTGTATGTGTAATATCTTCTGTAATATCTTTTACCCATTTTTTCATAAGTGGTGAAAATTGTGTTATCTTCTTCCTTCCACATTTTTTCCGGCGAAGAGTTTGCGCCGCTTCCCTACAAGCAATTAATAATTTGACAAAAATTCTTAGAATTATGAGTTAAAGATTGAGAAATATTCAACGAAGCCTTTTTCATATAAAACTCAATCTGAAATTTTATATGCGAGACACATAATACATACTCTGGAGTTAAGCAAGATTCAGCCTCAATGATTCTAATAAGATTATTTACAAATGCTGGTGACAATATCGGTATTTTCTCTTTCAGCGTAATCAATACACGTTGTTTAGTTGGTCGTGCTAATTCCTCGATGCGAAGAGATGCAGATTTTACAGAGATTTGTGGTATATCATGCTGAATATTCATATATACATATATGTATATAATTTATAAAATTAATATTGAAGTTATAATACTCTTATAAATTATTATAAAAATATCAAAATTATTATTATATAAAGTAATACCCAGAAATAGAATATATTTAATGTGAAAAAAAAAAAAACGATAATATAACAGACAATGCAAAGGAGCACATATATATATATATATATATATATATATATATATATATATATATATATACATATATACAATGATATTAATGATATATCCTTATTAATTATTAATTTTACTATGGGTGCTTTCCATTTAGTGACTCAAGTTGACACAGAGTATCATTCTATCTTTATTATTCACTAGTATTGAAAGAAGCACAAATGATGGTTTCACTAAACTTGTGTCGACTTGAGTCATTAAATGAAAAGCATCCTATATGTACGTACATATAAAAATTTCGAAATATCAAATTACTTTCATGATTCTCAATGCTAACGCCTTCGAGCGCCGCTTTTTCTGTACTTTTTTCTTTTTTGATGGTGGATATTTTTCCAATACATCATCCTGTTCACCTTTAATAATCTCTGTTTCCACAACATTCGTAAATTCATCGTTGTTCGCAGACATGACAAAGTATTTCTTCAAGAAAAAGCTACAAAAAATATTATATAGAAAATATAGAGAATATTCTTACACAGAAAATATAAATTATCCTTTGCAAGCAATCGCAATATTATGTATACTCGATTAATTTTTCTTGCTCAAATTAGCGAAAGATTATATTTTTTTATTACATCCACACACACATCTTATGTTTAATAAACACATATAATAATTTAGAAATATATTTATAATAAATATATAGACAATTTATAGAACAGCAAAAGAATATCCATTAGGGCTGCGTTCGAAAACATCACACATTAAGGGCTATAGCAAGGAGCACACACTTTTGCATAAGCGCATAAGTCCGGATCTACAATAGGTGTAGTAAGCTTTAAGAATTGACTAATCACAGTCGAGTATTCTCCTCATACTTGATTGTGATTAGTCAATTTCTTAAGGCTAAAGGCTTACTACTAGAGTTTTATATAATCAGAGAAGCAACAATGGTCCGCTTGCTGTTTGGCTAACCACTACGGGCCCGTTCCACTTAACGACCGCAAAGCTCACATATTATTTCATCTTTGTTGTTCACCGAAAATTAAACAAAGATAGATAATGCTCGCGAGCACGCGGTCGTTAATTGAACGCGTCCTATGTTGGCGGTTAGTTTGTACGTAGAGAGAGAGAAAGAGAGTAAATCCTACATGCAACTAATCGCAACCGGCGTACTGTAAGTGAGAAAAATGTATATTTTTAATGTTATTTTCTAAAAAAAAACATTTTAAATATCTCTGAGACATTTTAAAGACATTTTAGATTACACATGGCTGCGAGACCAACATGGCGATCATGGGAAGCATGGAGGGGATAACGATGTTGCTTCTCTGATTATATAAGACTCTACTTACTACACCTATTGGCTTCGGTCGAGAAAACGCTAGAAATGCTTTGGAGCGTTTGGTTGACCAATAAAGAATAAAAATTTCTTTATTCTGATTGATTAATGCAACGCCTCAAAGCATTTCTAGCGTCTTCCCAACCGCAGCCATTGTAGATCGGGACTAAAGAAATTGATTGGTCAATTTCGTTATGCATAAGGAATGGACCAATCAATTTCCTTACGCTTGTGATTATGCGCTTGTGCAAAAGTGTGTACTCCCCGCTTAAAGGCCGTCACATACAAATTGATATAGACTGCGTTCTAATAATTACTGCCAGTACTAAAAATCTATAGCGCACGTGACATAAATTATACATTTTCAATACTGACAGTTAATATCGGAACGCAGCCAGAGCTGCATATGCACAGCATAATGCCCGTATCAGACTACGCATTGAAAATTGAAGATTGAAGATTAAAGATTGGAATTTGACTAATCAGAACAAAAGGGACTAAAATTTGTCCTGATTAATCAAATTTCGATCTTGAATCTTCAATCTTAATCTTCAATGCGTAGTCTGATAGGGGCTTAAGACCATCTGGAGCAATGAGCATGCTATGTAAATCAATATGTCGATTTTATATCGATGCTTATTGATGCAGACGGTGTTATGCTATGCATATGCAGCCAATTTGTGTATGATCGCACACAAATTGACATAGCTGTATATGCATAGCATAAGATCGTCTGGAACAATGAGCATCGAAATAAAATCGCCATATTGATTTACATAGTATGCTCAGTGGTCCAGACCATTTACATATAGTACTGGCGCAGTATATACAGTAGCGCAACTCTCCCTATTTTGTGTGAGCCAAAACGAAATGCGCATGCGCGAAATAAGTAAGTTGGCCAGTAACGCCATCTAAATTTCTCTCTCACTTACTCTTTTTTCTACTCTTTCGTTCTCTCTCACATTATTTAAATACCCAATTAAATGCCTGCTGCCTACTTTATTTGACGGAATAGATGACATTATATGTTATTTATTGTACGATCGCGTAATTTATCAGAGTTTCTGATACAAAGCGATTACAGATATCTAATATAATTATATCTGTAATTATAACATTATATTGTATATATATATATATATATATATATATATATATATATATATATATATATGTATATGTATGTCTTTATTGACTCCCCAATGGGGCTGCAATTTTATACTCTTACACTTTACAAATTTCCAAATACATTTCATTTTCTTACATTTCCGCTCTTACAACTAACGCTTCTACACCTAACCTAACGCTTTACACAACGCTTTACTACATCGCTTTCCTTTTCCCTCTCTCTTGCTCTTCCCTTTTGCTCCTCACGCTCCCTTTTCTCCTTCATCCTTATGCTCTTATCTCTAACACTTCTACACCCACATAGCTTTCTTCTCTTTTCTCTTTTCGCTCTTCTCCCTTGTTCCTAACTCCTAACCCTCTTTTTGTCTCCTTCCTATTCCCCTCCTTTTTATCCTTCTTTCCTTCTCTGTCATTCCTCCTTCTCTTCGAAAAAGAGGTATATGGTGGGATGAGATCCGAGCGGAATCGAACCTGGGACGTGGCACTTGTCAGCCCGCGACTCAACGCTCTCAGCCACTCATCGCCCCTATATATATATATATATATATATATATATATATATATATATATATATATATATATATGTTTTCTTGATACTGTCTTTATAACACATTTAACATTTTTTGAATAATATTTTTTTTTTTGCTCTCTCTATTATTTTATGTAATATATTTTGCATATTGCATAATTATTTATGTAATATATTGTATATTAGCATAATTATATTTATCTTTTTATTATTTTATTTTTTTCCGTCTTTAAATATATTATTAACAATTTATTTGTATATATATTTTTTATTTAAATATATTATTTTAGATTGTTCAAGATTGAAACGTTGAATTTAATCGATAAATTTAAACTATAAATTCAACGGACAAATCTGAACGGTAAGAGCCACAATCAAAACACGAGCGAGGGTAAACACCGTCGATCAGTCGATCAGCGCGTGATCGCGTGATATTCGAAATAAAAAAACTGTGACAAACAGCTGGATCTCGAAGGTTCGACGTCGAAAAAGCCTTGTTATTCCCTTCGGCAGAGCGCGAGTTTCCGCCGTCGGTCGATTTAGTCTGCCTGTAACGACGTTTCGAGCCGGTCGACGTTCATCGAGCTCGATCAACTTTCTTTCTCTATTCTCGCTCGTATCGGAGTTACATTGGCTTACTCGTCTCAATTCCAAATTGTCTCGCATCCGATCGCGCACATATTCTCACGGCGGTCAATTTGGGAAAATCTCACGCTGCATTATTTTCTCTTTTCGTGCTAAGACATTGTGAAAGTTAATTGTTTGGAGTTCGAGAGTCGACGCTTGTTATCCGCATCGCGAATGTCCTCTGCCTCGCGCTAAATTCCATCCAGTGTTTGCGGTCAAGATTTCCGTTATCGCGAGAGTTTCTAGCAAGAAGCTCTTAATAAAGATTTCCGAACCGCGAAAAAGGGGCAGTAATTAACAGGACAATTTAAAGATTTCCGTCGGAATCGCGGAATACGTGCCGTCGCTCGCTCCTATTCTACTAAATAAAACGAATAGTTAAAACAATCTGCATTCGAATCTTGTCTATCAACCCTTACCCTCCAACGAATCTACGGATTCGCGTTACACACCGCTTCTCGCTCATCTCTGAGCGTCTCTCTCAAGATTCGGGCGATCTCATCGAGGTCGACTCCCGAACATAGATTATTATTTATTGCTATATATGTATCAATGAGTTAGAGAGAGAACGAAAAATGAGAGTGAGCGAGAGAGAAGTTCAGATGGCGTTACCGACCAACTTACTTATTTCGCGCATGCGCACTCCGTTTTGGCCAACACTAACATTAAAGGTGCTAATAGGGAGTTGTGCTACTGTATATACTGTGGTACTGGACGGACCATGAAACCAAAATCGTATTGACAGACGTAGAAAGAGACAAGACGATGTGTGAGTAGTAGCGGCTCATAAAGCTATGGGTCATGAAGCATCTCAAAATTTTATACATCTTTGTCTAACCAATTTGGTTTGGACAGTAAACAGGTAGATATTATATTACTAATTATTTGTAACATATAATATTATCACTTTTATATGCTATGTTCATATACGTTACACACTTGTAAGTAGCAATAAGGTTAAAGATGCTCTCAACTTATAAGAATACAGTTCCCTTCTCTTTAAAGAAAATTCAACCAATGAAACGAAAATAGAATGAGAGATCAGTGCCCACATATCTACATCTCTCTTTCTAAGTCGCTTAATATGAATAAAGAAAAAGAAATCTTACCGCATGTTCCGTCCAGTACTATACATCGATGGTCCAGACAGTCTTAGGGCCCGAGCACATAAAAAAACTTAAGCAGTAAGACTTAAGCGGGAAGCATACATTTTTACATAAGCGCATAATCATAAGCATAAGGAATTTGATTGGTCCATTTCCTTATCCATAAGGAAATTGACCAATCAAATTCTTTATGCTTCTGATTATGCGCTTATGCAAAAGTGTGTGCTCCCCGCTTTAAGACTAAGGCCGGAATTACATTGGCGTATGACAAATCTTTTAAGCGTATTGATTAGCTAATTTCTAGAGACTCAAGAAAGTTTCTATTTTGCAGCCAATCAATATTCTTAAAAAGTTTGTCGTACGACAAATGTAATATCGGCCTAAGAGTAATAAGAGACATAAAAAAACTTAAGCAGTAAGGGTTCATTTCCACTGAGCGCGTCACGTGTCACGTCACGACGCGACGCGACGACAGTTCAAGAGATGGTGTTTTTTGTTATTCACACTTAGAGTCCCTATAGACAGAGTCTGGCGGTGCATGTTCCTTTTTATTGGTCAAAACGAAGTTTGGAAAAACATGGCGGAACCAATAGAAATGGTTATGGGAAGCAAAGAATTTAAAAAGAAATAAAATAAGAAAATTACAAATAATTCTTATTTATTTAAATAAGAATATTGGCAATGCATAATGCTTTTCTGGTGGGATCTGCGGGAAGCGAGTAGAGTGAAAAGCCTTTCTGATAATAATTCTTGCATTGTGGAATACAACAAGTTGGCATTTTGAAATCTGAAAATTCATATTTCATTGCATTATTTTATAAGATCGTCTTTTGTCAGTTTTTTACTGTTAAGAACAATGTGAGATTAAGATGACAATTTTTATAACAAATACACTTTTTTATAACATCATAACTTTTCACTGTATTGATTTTTTATTTTGTTTGGAAACCATATACAGAATAATTGTACCTACTTTTATTATCAATTTGTAGCCAAACAAAATTTTTACCATGCAATTGCAACTACACTGCACTACACGCATTCATGTATATACCGCCGCCATGTTTTTCCAAAACTAATCGAGTGGCCAGACTCTATCTGTAGAGACTCCATTCATACTGAACGCGGCAAATCAATGCATGCGCAGAATGTACTAGTTCGCCAGGTTATTGGTTGCAATATGAACGTTAACAAGGAACTTCCGTTACAGCTTTCGCCAAGTACGAACGTTTTGTGGAAGAAAAAAGCACATGATCATTCAGATTTCAGACTTTCGAAGAAAACTTTTAAGTGGATTTGTGAATTTTGAATTCCGGTGATATTCGAGCTATTGAGCTGAGCCTTTATTCATTTGAAAATCTCGATAATTTTCGGCGTCTCGACGAACCATAACATTTTTAGAGTTGATCACAGTCGATCTCGACAGGATGACGACGCCATTTGAGGCGAGTATTATAAAGTCTTCTCTTGCTCCATTCCGACCTGAGAACGCGAATCTGAACGAATATGCCAAAGGAGGCGGAATTGAGCATCGACTATTGTATAGAAGCCAGGGCTGGGTAAAATGCTTTTTGAATTGCATTTAAAATGCTAAATGTAAAATACTTTAAAAAATGCATTTAAAATGCAAAATATGAAATGGATTTTCCGAATCCATTTTAAATGTAAATTGGGTAAATAGATATTTTAAATAATTTTCAAATGCAAAATGATTTTTCTTAGTAAATGCAATTTATTTGGGTATTCATACATTTTATAGTTCTATTTGATAAGCACGCTGTTTAATTTAAGCAACAATTGTTTTTGAAAGGTATTATCGTACATGCTTCGACGATTGGGCCGCATAATCATACCTCCATACAAAAATAAGCGTTCTACTGGCGCAGACGACGGGAGCGCAGTATTATATTTTATAAAAACTTCTTTAATCGTAGGAAATGCATTAAGCGAGTCCAAACGTGTATCTTCATTTTGCAAATACTGCAAGCATTGCAGTTCAATCGTATTTTTAACGGAGGTGTTTGCAACACTTTCATCCGAAGATGATCCCCCTTCAAAGGTAAAAAAGCTTTCACTGCGTGTGACTTCGGATACATTCATCGAATCATTTCGAGTTTTTGACATATGGGTTAATAAAGATTCAGCTTCGTTAACAAGCAATTCTTTGACATCATTTTTTCTATCTTTTGGTACCCAACGTAACTTAAAGAACGGATGGCTAACAGCTGCTAAAATAGCATCGTTTACTTGGTAGGAAAAGTCAAAGCAATTACTAAATCTTTTGTTTAAGCCCTCTAACAGCACGACTACTAATTTCGCACAGTATTTTAAATGCCGGAGTTGTAGTTTTTGCAACTTTCTTTGCGTTTGCAGCAGAACTAGTAAAAGTTCGCCATAAAAACAATTTTTTTCGCCTTGTAGCCTATCTAAAGCTTCCGCGATTGGTTTGACGCATTCAATGTATTCGGCTAAGAATTCCAAGTCAGTGTCCTTGAATTTTGGCAGTTCAAGTGCATCGCAAACAGTACCAAGGAATTGTTTGACTGTAATAAGATCATTTAAGCAATCGAAAGTTGAGTTCCAACGAGTGACACAGGGTGATGATGAGGCCTTTCCTGTAATAGCGATATACAGGGTGTCCCATTTTAAAGGACCCACTCAAATATCTCAAAAACACTGCGTTAAATCGAAAAATGTTTCAAACAAAAGTTGTGTATAAGATAGTGACAATGATTTGACCTTGGAAAATCATTTCAAAGTCATGTAAAAGTCAACTTTAAAATCTTAAATGGAAACTTCCATTTTTTATTTAGTATTCTTGTAGCTGACATCGAGAGCTTTCCAAAACACTATAATAATCTATTTTTTTATTCAGTACTTTTTGAGTTATTTTATATTTTAATCTAACATCTTTTGATATAAAAAATTAAATATCTCATAAAATATTCAGTTTTCGATAATCTTACCGTAATACTTTTATGTACAGAATAATGAGACAAATCAATTAGTGCAAAAAAAACAAATAATTGTTTAAAAAAATACATCGTAAATAATTTTTTTAGAAACTATTATTTTTTTATACTAATTGATTTGTATCATTATTCTGTACATAAAAGTATTACGGTAAGATTATCAAAAACTAACTATTTTATGAGATATTTAATTTTTTATATCAAAAGATGTCAGATTAAAATATAAAATAACTCAAAAAGTACTGAATAAAAAAATAGTTTATTATAGTGTTTTGGAAAGCTCTCGATGTCAGCTACAAGAATACTAAATAAAAAATGGGGGTTTCCATTTAAGATTTTAAAGTTGACCTGCATATGACCTTCAAATGATTTTCCGAGGTCAAATCATTGTCACCATCTTATGGCCCCCTTGAAGCCACACAACTTTTGTTTGAAACATTTTTCGATTTAACGCAGTGTTTCTGAGATATTTGAGTGGGTCCTTTAAAATGGGACTGTATGTCTCAGCAGCTTTAGAAGATCGAGATGTTAAATTCCATATGGGAGAGCATTTTCCAAAGGCAGAATGATGGGAACGAGTATAGCTTCCTCCACTGTTTCCAAATACGGACCCTGTTAATGCAGCTTTGATGTCCACTGTGGCTAACAGATTTAGTGTATGACTCACACAGCGCTGATGTACAGGTAGAAATATTTCGTATATGGAACCGGACTCACCCGCAATTCCCTCAGTGGTCTCAGTTATGCCTTGTATAACGAAATCATCATTTGAATCATCATTGTCGTTGTTATCCAAATCGATTGTTTGATTGTTCTGACTGAACATCGAAAAGGCTTTCACCATGTTTGACGCATTGTCCGTTGTTACTTTTACAATTTTTTTTGCATCAAGTTTAAATTCACAATGTATATCGTGAATCATTTCAGCAATCCTGTCATAAGAGTGCTTACCCTTAAATCTGCGACAAGCCAAAACCGCACTTTCCCTGAAAACTTGCGTTTATCTGTGAAAGAAACATACATTTAAACAAGATATTAACGAAACAAAGATATTGGGTGATTGCATAAGTTCGTGCCCGATTTAAATATAAACTTCAATAGATTATATTTTAGAGATAACACTTTTATTAATCAATTATATAGTCTCCATTCTTTTCTACAATGGTTTTCCAACGATCTATAAGCTTGTCGATTCTATTTTTGCAGAAAGAACTTGGTTTTTCTTGAAAAAAGTTTGTAAGGTGGTTTTCGACAGCTTCCTCGGAATTGAGATTCTTGCCATTTAAACTATTCTGCAAAGACCGGAACAGATAAAAATCTGAAGGCGCAATATCTGGAGAATATGGCGGGTGCTGCAGAATTTCCCATTGCAACTCCTGCAGTTTTCGCAGCGTCTGTTGAGCGACGTGTGGCCTAGCATTGTCGTGGTGGAAGATGACGCCTTTTCGATTGGCCAAAATCGGACGTTTTTCTCGAATAGCTGCAGCGAGTCTAGTTAGTTGCTCACAGTACTTGTCCGCCGTGATTGTTTCGCCGCGTCGGAGCAGTTCAAAGTAAATAATTCCCTTGCGATCCCACCAAACACACAGCAACACCTTCATCGGATGCAAGCCAGCCTTTGCTACGGGTTCTGCTCTTTCAGCTGCTGTTTTCCATGTCCTCTTTCGCTGTACGTTTTTGTAGAGAATCCACTTTTCATCGCCTGTTACCATTCGATCTAGAAAAGGCTCTTTTTTGTTACGCTCGAGAAGAGAAAGAGCCACAGTCATGCGGTTTAGCTTATTCCTTTCAGTCAGGAGATGCGGCATCCACGTATCAAGCTTGGAAATGTATCCAAGCTTTTTTAAATGACGAAAAGCGGTTGAATTATCGATGTTCAGCTTCTCAGCAATATCCTCAGTTGTAATCCTTGGGTTTCTTTCCATTAAGGCATGCACAATGTCATCATCAATGCCAGAAGGCCGTCCAGAGCGGGGTTGATCCTCCATGTTGAAATCACCATTTCGAAATCTGCCAAACCACTTTTTGACTGTTTGGAGAGCAGGAGCGCGGTCCAAATAAACGCTTTGAATATTTTTTTGTGCAATCCCAACACTCACGCCTTTCCGAAATTCATATAGCATTACATGCCGCAAATGCACCTTTTCGTTCTCCATTTTTAATGATTTCTCTTATGCACAAATGGACTTATCTGAACAATGTCTGACGCTAAATTGACATAAGACAACGTCATCTATTCGGTGTAAGCAACAATTACCACACGAAAACAATAGAACTCCACCATGCAGCAACTTAATGCCATCTATGAAAATCGGGCACGAACTTATGCAATCATCCAATATATATATATATATGTTTATGAAGAGTGGCCTTCACTTGGACACAGTACAATTGGACACGGTGCAAATGGACACGTTACAAATGGACACGAGATTGTGCACACGGTTCAATTGGACACAGTGCATTTGGACACAGTAATTTTGGATACAGTAGCTTTTGGACACATAAGAAAATACGCATCGTTTACTTGGACACCGCTCAATTGGACACTGTTCATTTGGACACCGTTCGTTTGGACACAGAAAGATGCGCACCGTTCATTTGGACACCGTTCGTTTGGACACCGTTATTTGCCCACCGTTCGTTTGGACACCGTTCATTTGCCCACCGTTCGTTTGGACACCGTTCATTTGCCCACTGTTCGTTTGGACACCGTTCATTTGCCCACCGTTCGTTTGGACACCGTTCATTTGCCCACCGTTCGTTTGGACACCGTTCATTTGTACACAGAAACATGCGCACTGTTTGTTTGAATATATGTAACAGATGGAGAGAAATAAAAATCATTTTGGGAAAATATAATCAGTATTCTTATAACACTTTATACTGGTAAATCCATGTAAAATATGAAATCGTGAAAAGGAGATACATTTGAAGGTTATAATATCTGTCAAAATAAAATATATTCATACTTATATATCTCTGATACTGATGTCATTAATTTTACATTGCTTTTAGCACTTTGTTTAGCCTTTCGCATATTTGGATGTCATGCATGGATACAGTGGGTTCCGCCCCCCTGCGGGGGGGCTCCACTTCCGGAAGATATAACCTAACTCAAACCTATTTCTTATTTAAAACAAAAATTTGGTGTGGATTACGTCGTATAATTTAAATCAAATTTTGGTGTCCAAACAAACGGTGTCCAAACGAACGGTGGGCAAATGAACGGTGTCCAAACGAACGGTGGGCAAATGAACGGTGTCCAAACGAACAGTGGGCAAATGAACGGTGTCCAAACGAACGGTGGGCAAATAACGGTGTCCAAACGAACGGTGTCCAAATGAACGGTGCGCATCTTTCTGTGTCCAAACGAACGGTGTCCAAATGAAGAGTGTCCAATTGAGCGGTGTCCAAGTAAACGATGCGTATTTTCTTATGTGTCCAAAAGCTACTGTATCCAAAATTACTGTGTCCAAATGCACTGTGTCCAATTGAACCGTGTGCAAAATCTCGTGTCCATTTGTAACGTGTCCATTCGCACCGTGTCCAATTATACTGTATCCAAGTGCACCACTCCCGTTTATGAATCGGCAGTTTCGGAGACATTCGCAGGGGCGAATGTATAAAGCATGTGCAAAAGACAGAATTCTAGCTTTTTGAGGTTTTAAAGACGGCGAATGTATAAAGCATGTGCAAAAGACAGAATTCTAGCTTTTTGAGGTTTTAAAGACGGATTCTTATTCTAGAGACCTATCTCTATTGTTTCGTACAATTTTGAATATACTGGGTGTTCAATAAGTACGGGTATAAAATTATTATATGGTTCTATTATGGGGTGCACGGGCTTTTACCTTATGCGAATATGCTTATGTGATGTGTATGTGGTTTACGCGTGTAAAATTTATATACAGGTGGTCGTAAAATATCAGTAATAATTTTCGGCGGTAAATAAAATTCTTAATATTACTGTGTGTATATATAAATGTATGGTTATTATTGTGTCACCCGCTTGAGCGTTGGTTATATACTGGGTGACTCGTAAATACGGATACTGAGTTTAATATTGCTTTCTCTATATGAACGAACAATTTTCCTTGAATTTTATTCTTTTCATCTCCTATGGGTGCATTAATAATAATTCAATGTTTATTTAAAAAATAGACGTGCTGCTAGGACGTCACACCACCCCCCTTAGATTAAATTTCGGGTTACAAGAATTTTATTACGAAATTTGTTCGTCCAGTCTGGCACGCATGTCTTGGAATGTATATACAATAGGTATGGTATGCGGTTCTGTGTTTTCGGTTGGCGCATTAGGTATTGTATTTGTGTTTGCGCGTTCCGGTGGATTTTCGGGGTTCTCATCTGGTTGCGGTTGTTGTCGTGGTCTGTTCGCTAGATACAATAATAAGTATGTGAAAGAGCTCCAGATGGCTCCGACTAAATGTAAGCTACAGCCATAAGCTGCGTGTAGCGCATAGCCGTGTAATTATAAATATTCCGAATACGCCGGCGGTTGCTGCGCCGAACGTAGTGAAACCGTCCCATATTTTTGTTAATGTATTATTATAAATTTTATTTAACGCGTCTTCATCTAATAAATTTTGCAATGAAACGGTATCGGATTGTATCGTTTGACCCGTAAAGCCTCGAGCGATGGTGTGCAAAACTGCGTTCTTTTCTGCAGGAAACATAATATGATTTCTTAACTCGTCTAAATCTTGTTGCGAATAAATACCGCTAGTGAAATCTTGTTGCGAATAAATACCGCTAGTGACTAAAGATTTAGGGGCTAGGTATTTCCAAGATAATTTTGTAAGAGGTTTAATTTCGTGTGGGGAGGTTGCTATGGATGGGGTAGGATTGAATTGGAGCCATGTCCCTTCAATGTTATATAGGATCGGGAGTAATGGGTTACAGTCCCTTATAGTACTGTGCCTGATTACTATATGTGATTTTGGTGTCATAAATAGAGAAGCGTTTCTAAAAGTCACAGACAGTTCCGTATAGCAAGTGTTGGTTTTCCGCAAAGCGACTTCTATGGCTATGCATTTAATAATGTGGATTCCTTCGCCTGAAGTCACTGCCATATAGCCAGGTGATTTCATCATTCGATAGGCGAATTCATAGTAAACAGTAAACAGATCTAAATTGGTTACTGCGATTTTAGATCTTGCCTTAAAAATGTTTCCCTTTTGGGTCTCAAAGATAAACAATTTTGGATGCTCCGTTCCGTATAGAGTATAGCCACAGATAGTGTGTCTTCGTGTTAGTGTTAATGCACAGATAGTATCTTGGGACTCTAATGTAAACATTGTGGTATTTTGGGAATTTAGGAGGCCTTGGATTTTGGTGGATGTGCCTTCATACAATACGTCATAAGATTCGAATCCGCATGCAGTGTTTGGTACACCTTCCCAAAAGATGTATCCATCGTCCGAGTCGATATAGGATTCGTCCACTAGGTCGCAAACTGTGCCTGATTTTAGCATTATTTTTCCCACGTTTAATTTAACTGGCACGTATAAATCTCTGAGGGAGATTTTTAAGATTGCTTGGACTATTACGTCGTCCCATGTGCCATAATAATCCGAATATTGTACTCCTTTGCACGCTCCGTCCACGTTTACCTTGCCGGCAAGCGTGACGCTTCTATAATAAATGTGGTTAGGCTTTAAGGCCGTCTATAATTTCGGCGGTTCCTACTTTCAGAAGACCTTCTTTGTGCATTTGCACGCATCTGGCTCGAGATGTTTCTTGGAGATAGTTCGCGTAACCATTATGTACAGCCGAAATATGAGAATGCATCCCGCAATGGGATATCGTTCTTGAGCTTTCTACCTTACACTGAAAAGCATGCGTGTGCGCATAATTTGATAGTTGCAATAGTTAAATATACGTGTTGGTAGTTAGCGGTGTTTCGACGTCAATGTCGCAGTCGCCCGAACGCAGTAGAGATACTGTGGTTACGTTTAGGTAGGCTCCTCCGCAGTCGTACGCAATAATGGACTGGATGCTAGAGAGTAATGTTGCTATGGTCAATGAGAGTAGGATTGCTCGGTACGTCTAAAAATATTATAATTGATTTTAGAAATTTGCGAAGAGTGCGTTGTTTTGTGTTACAATAGTGTGAAGTATGGGTATAAAATTACATGCAGTTAAAATAAAAAACTAATACTAGAGAAATTCATGCTTCTTAATGTTACTAGATCCGGGGATCCAGGCCACGATTACAAGGTCTGATTTCCTTCGTTTTCCTTCAACCCGAATCGATATAACTTGTGCTTTTGCACAGCTTTAGTTTATTGACATGAACAACGCGTGGTTTACCTCGGAAGTCTATTCTAGCGTTATTCATCAGTAATAATTCAAGAATTTTGTAAGGACCGGTATACTGATCGTTTAACTTTCCTTTTGTTGGTTCTTTTATTAAATAGACTTCCTCATTGACTCTAAACCTTTGAACATTAATTTTTCTGTCATAATACTTTTTACTTATTTCTCTAGATTTTACTAGATTTTGCTTTGTTAAGTATTGAGACGATTTTAGTGTATCAAAAAGGTGAGTAAGATAATATTGATAAGGGATTTCGGTTACTTCTTCAGGATTTACAAAGGATGAGGGTACTCTAGGAAGATACCCAAAAACTAAGGCATATGGTGTATAATTAGTGCCCTCATGAACGGATATATTATAAGAGAACATAGCGGGTCGGAGGTGTTCATCCCATTCATCATTCTGGTTAGTGTACATTTTTAGGTATTCTGTTAGCACGTGATGTGACCGTTCGATGGATCCATTTGATTGTGGGTAGTAAGCCGTTGTACGACATTGTTTTATTTTAAAATAACTACCGATAGTTTTCATTAAAGAAGTGAAAAAGGTTGGAGCTTGATCTGTTAATAAGGCTTTCGGTGCTCCGTATATGCAAATAAAATCTTTTATAAATGCGTCAGCAATGGAAAGGGAATCTGCAGTTTGCATAGGGGTAGCGATTGAATACTTTGTTAGGAGATCCTGGATAGTTAGGATACAGGAATTATTTCGGCTGGTCGTGGGCAATGGTCCTCCAACGTCCATGGATATTTTGTCGAAGGCGGTTCCCGGGGTATCAGTAATCATCATGGGCTGCTTAGTTTTCACTCTGGTCAATTTCTTGATTTGACAATTTCGGCAATTTCTTATATAATTTTGTATATCCTTTTTCATTGTTGACCAATAGTAATTTTGCCTGATTCTATGATAAGTTTTATTCACGCCTTTATGTCCTCCAATTTTAGTTGCGTGTTTCTCGTAAATGATATTCTGTCTTTCTTGCGGGTCGGGCAGCGAATTAGGGATTTAGAGACAGTTATGATTATGGTAGGTTCGAAAGAAATTTCCTTAAATTTTTGTGCATGAAATTCCAGGGGACTGTATCGTATGGGAGTGGTGCACTTGGACACTGTATAATTGGACACGATGCAAATGGACACGTTACAAATGGACACGAGATTTTGCACACGGTTCAATTGGACACAGTGCATTTGGACACAGTAATTTTGGATACAGTAGCTTTTGGACACATAAGAAAATACGCATCGTTTACTTGGACACCGCTCACTTTGACACTGTTCATTTGGACACCGTTCGTTTGGACACAGAAAGATGCGCACCGTTCATTTGGACACCGTTCGTTTGGACACCGTTATTTGCCCACCGTTCGTTTGGACACCGTTCATTTGTACACAGAAACATGCGCACTGTTTGTTTGAATATATGTAACAGATGGAGAGAAATAAAAATCATTTTGGGAAAATATAATCAGTATTCTTATAACACTTTATACTGGTAAATCCATGTAAAATATGAAATCGTGAAAAGGAGATACATTTGAAGGTTATAATATCTGTCAAAATAAAATATATTCATACTTATATATCTCTGATACTGATGTCATTAATTTTACATTGCTTTTAGCACTTTGTTTAGCCTTTCGCATATTTGGATGTCATGCATGGATACAGTGGGTTCCGCCCCCCTGCGGGGGGGCTCCACTTCCGGAAGATATAACCTAACCCAAACCTATTTCTTATTTAAAACAAAAATTTGGTGCGGATTACGTCGTATAACTTAAATCAAATTTTGGTGTCCAAACGAACGGTGTCCAAACGAACAGTGGGCAAATGAACGGTGTCCAAACGAACGGTGTCCAAATGAACAGTGTCCAATTGAGCGGTGTCCAAGTAAACGATGCGTATTTTCTTATGTGTCCAAAAGCTACTGTATCCAAAATTACTGTGTCCAATTGAACCGTGTGCAAAATCTCGTGTCCATTTGTAACGTGTCCATTTGCACCGTGTCCAATTATACTGTGTCCAAGTGCACCACTCCCGTGTGGTACAGTAGACTACGGCTAGACACTCTTTTTCTATTGTTGAATACCTCTGCCTCATTCAGCGTTCTAGAAATATGTGAGATTGGTAAGTCTTTCCCTGCCTGTTCTTGACTCAGTACGCCTCCTGTAGCGTATCCGCTGGCGTCAGTGGTTAACAGAAATGGTTTTGTGAAATCTGGATATTGTAAAACGGGTTCTTTTAATAATTCGTTTATTAGTATTTTAAATGTTTCTTCCTGTAAGGACGTCCATATAAAAGGTTTATCTTTCTTTAGTAAATCTGTTAATAGTTTTACAATCTTTGAAAAGTCTCTAATGAATCGGCGATAATACCCTATCAGTCCTAAAAATTGTTTTATGTTTTTATGATTTTTTGGGGTTGGAAAATGTTTGACGGCGCTAATTTTATTTGGGTCTGGTCTCACTCCGTCATTTCCAATTATGTGACCTAAATAAACTACTTCATGCCTCAGGCACTGACACTTGTCCGGTTGCAACTGTAAATTTGCCTTTTCTAACCGGCGCATCAATTCTTTAATTTTTATCTTGTGTTCTTCTAAGGATCTCGCATACACGACAATGTCATCTAAATAAACAAAGAGTTCATTTCCTTGCAGGCCCGTTAATACATTATCCATTAGACGTTGGAATGTCCCTGGTGCGTTTTTCAATCCGAATGGCATTCGTTGATATTCGTAGTGGCCATACGGTGTAGAAAATGCTGTCTTTTCCTGATCTTTATGGACCATAGGTATTTTATGAAATCCTTGGGCGAGATCGAAAATAGAGAAGTATTTTGCGCTGCCCAACTGGTCTAATATCTCCGAAATATTAGGCAGTGGATACGCGTCTCCGACTGTCTTCTCGTTTAATCTTTTAAACTCGATGACCATCCTCCATTTCCTTTGTCCGTCTGCCGCGGACTTCTTTGGAACGATCCATAAAGGGGCGTTATAAGGAGATGCCGATGGCACGATTATTTCATCCTTCAGCAATTTTGCCAATTGTTTGTCGATTTCCTCCTTGTGAACAGGTGGATACCTATATTGTTTCACATGAATAGGCACGTTGTCCGTGGTCGGGATGGTATGTTTAAGGGAGGTTGTACACCCAAGATTTTCACCGGGTAGATGAAAACAGTTTACATATTCTTCAAATATGTCTTACGTGGTTTGCTTCTTCGTCGTTCAAATGCTCTATGTTTATGAGAGCTTGAAGCCGTTGTATGCGGCTAGATGTACTCAAGATTTTGGAACAGACTCTCGGGTCTGGGGATATAGCGAACGTATCGCTCGGATTTAGAAGGTTCTCTAGACCCGTCGACCCTGGACGTGAGTCGGCAGAATTCTTGAGGCTGGTAGACACTGGAAGCGTGTCACTGAAAATAGAAGGACCCTCAAGGTCTAAAGGCGTGCTAATAGAATCCTTGAGGCACGAAGATGCTGGTGTTACATCTTGTGTAGTAGAAGCATCTTCCTGGTGTTGTCGCACCGGAAGAGTAATTTAACATCTGAGGATTTCCCGTTTTCGGAGAGCTCCTTTTGGCTCAGTAATTTAGAATCTGAAGATTTCCCATTGCTGGCGAGCTCTCCTTGGCTCTTAGATTTGGAAGGCGAAGATTTCCCATTGTTGGAGAGCTCTTCGTTGCTCATTAATTTAGAAGAAGAAATTGAAGATTTCCCATAGTTAGAGAGCTCTTCATTGCTCAGTAATTTAGAAGATGAAGATTTTCAATTGTTGGCGAGCTCTTCATTGCTCATAGAAGACTCTGTCAGCTCCCTGAAAGCGAAAGGCTGAGCAGAGTTAGTAGGATATGAAAACTTCTCGGAGTTCAATAAGTTAGAAGATGAGGATTTCCCGTTTTCGGAGAGCTCCTTCTGGCTCATAGAGTTAAAATGTGAAGATTTCCCGTCATTGGAGAGCTCTCCCTGGCTCATAGAGTTAGAATTAAGGTGCTTTTTGAAGTCACTTGGTACGAAATAATCCTCGAGAGGCATCGGGTATACCTCAATGGTGTAATTGTACTCTGTCAAGTTGTAAGCCTTAATATGCCCTTTCCGTCGGGAATTCTTGACGAGCGCTTCACCTAAGAATAACCCTTTGACTGGCTCATTCCGTGGAATGTAGCCTTCCTCTTTTTCCGGGTTCGTGATGTTGAATGTGACGCCAACAATAGAGCGTGAAGGTACCACGATGTCTTTACTTTTGTAGAATGGTACCTGAATGTATTCAAATATTAAACATTCGTGTTTGTAGTCGACGACGGCATTGTTACTCTTCAAGAAATTGGCGCCTATTATGCCGTCGGCGGGTATTCCAAAATCGTCTTTGATTTGATGAATGTAGAATTTGGTGCTCCTTCCCATTATCTCGAAAGTGGCTGATCCCAATGTTTTAATTGGTTTACCTGAAATCCCTTTTAATTTCAGCCTATCTTGTGTATTTATTGAAGTGTTTTTTAAGATTCCTACTCTTACAAGATTTACGGAAGACCCTGAGTCTACCATGAAGAAGCAATATCCTTTAAAATTCTTGCAATTGATGGCGACTCTAGGTTGACAAGTTTTCGTTTCCAAGTTGGCGATTCCAATAATTGCTTCCTTTTTAATTTCGTTTATTGGTTCAATGACCGGCGCTGGGTCATTATGTTTTATTGGTAATTTTTTGAAGTAAGCTGGATCCTGATTTACGTTTCTTATATTATTCAGGTTTGGCTGGTTGTTGGATCCGCTAGCGTCGTAATAGGGTGCGCGGTCGCTTGGGCCGGTTCCCTGGTCGCGCTCACCGACGGACGGCCCTCCGCGTTTCCCGACGGTTGAACTGCATTTCTGTATGCTAATTTTCGACACTCTGCTACTCTATGCCCTGGATGTTTGCAATAGTTACGCAAACGCGTACGTATACGCTTCCTTCGACTACCTGATACGCGTCGCCCTCAATTTTATTCATGATGAACTGCACCAGTTGCGGTTCTTGTACGGAGGATAATAAATCTCGGGCTCGTTCGTACGCTCGAGCGAATTGGAAAACGGAAATTCTGTAACCATTAATATTTGCAACTACATCTTTTATTTTCGGGGCTGGTGTCGTCACGGGTGGTGCGTCTTCGCGTACTAAATTGTCAGCGTATTCGTCGTACGCCGACGGGGCGCGCGAAGCCTCATTCACGCGTTGCTCAAGATTATTCACCTGCTCGGGTAATCTCCATAGCTGCGATAATTCTGGTTGAATTTTGGAGAGAACGTCGAATAACGAATTCGCGTCAATATGGTCAGTTTGTTTCTCGCGATCACTTATGTTCCTTTATTTCTTTTCCGTTTCTAAGTCAATGCTCACCGAACTTTGCGATCTCGTATTGTGAGCCATGATTTTTATTTTGAATGTAATTAGTAATAATTAAAATAATGGTTATGCAATCCTGTAAGTTATAACGTGCAAAAATATAAGATTAATACAATACGTAAGATTAAAATGGTATGGTCCTTTATTGAAAAATAAGCAATGCAATAAAATATAGGAATATTCTGAAAATAAGATAATGCAATTATAGGGTAGGGTATAATAAAACACATAAAAATAATATAATGTGAAAACAACAATAGTATATATATATATATATTTCTTTTATTTGTTGCTGGCGCTAACGTTTCGAATTTGAGTCTGTGCGTAACATTCACGACGCGGGTCGTTCTCCGGGATTTCTGAATATAGTAACGGAGATTGCTCGACCGTGATCGGAATCAATTTGTAAATGTAGTGTGACGTCCTAGCCGCACGTCTAATTTTTAAATAAACATTAAATTCATTATTAACGCACCCACAAGAAGTGTGAGTAATAAAGTTTAAAGAAAATTGTTCGTTCAGTAGAGAGTGTAACATTAAATGTAATACTCGTATTTGCGAATCCCCGTATATAGCCAACGCTCAAGCGCGCCAGCGGGTAACGCAGAAATAACCATTCCATGTAGACCATAAGAATAATTGATAATTTATATTTGCATTTAAGATTGCACAGCTAGACAGGCAATTCGAACGCTTCAAAATTATAACACGTATATATATATATATATATATATATATATATATGAATATATGGAAGATCTTTTAATAAACGATAACTTTTAACAAAACTAACTTCTGAAGCATTAAAATCAATAAGAGAATACAAGCGGAAAAAAATGAAACAATGAACAATACAAATGTAACTAACAAATGCGCGTCCCGTATAAACATAGCAAAATGGGACATTGGTACACGCTTTAATATAAGAATTTTAAGTACACATACATTTATATATGCACATCGTAATATTTAACTTTATATTATTTTATATCTTTTATTTAGTAGCATTAAGAATTTTCATACGCATTTATACATTCTATACTACGCGCATACGTATCCTATATAACGTAGCGCTTTCATTATTAATAATGCGTTTAGCAATAATGAGCTAGGAGTATAAGAAATAATATTTTATTCACTGTAGCATTATAAGAGTTTTATAAGAATCTTAAACTGTACATGGTATGCGGACTAGCCGTCGATCAATATTCTTATCCGCCCGCTCGATAAGATTAAGCCGGACAAACAAGTTGGAATGCGGCGAGGCAACGATATAGCTGTCCTTCTCGCACAGAGATCCCTACCAACGGCGCTCCCACTTGCCACTTCCCCGCCCATGAATCTCCCGCCAACATCAAGAAGACTGAAGGAAGAGCATAGGGAGACTATCCCATCAGACATAGAAAGGCGCTCCCACTGCAGCATCTCCCCACCAACACCTGAAGACCAGAGGAGCTCAGTGCGAGCTCGACGTCCAGCATTACTATTCAGGAAGTCTAACAGCTAACACGCTTTACTATTTCGAGCTACACAAACGTCTAGTAATCCGGCGTTTCGCGTCGTCAAACTCTTGTATAGTCTTTAAGACTCTTAGATATACTCTGAAACAGAGTTTACCAGCCGCTAGCATAGCGACTGTAATAATAATAGAAATTTAACGTTGAGTATAAATAAAGTGATTTTTTTTATATTGCAACGATTCGTAATTATTTAACGACCGGCCATTCCTACATCCTCGATCGGCCGTCGTCCACTGCAGTCAGCAGACGCAGTAAATTCTTTGGAGCCTACGGAAGACCATCCGTAAGAGGAAATCCAACGTGTTTAGAGAACATCATACAGCACATAGTTAGATATAAAAATCTGGTGAGTCAAGGTAACACCGATTTCACAGCGACAAGTTATAAGCCTTCTGGTCCCCGGTAGACCCGGTGAATGCAGGGTGACCGAAAAAGAAATAAAACATCTTAAGAAATAAACATTTTATTCGATTTAAATACTTAAACTCTAGATTAAATACAGACTCACTACTACTATTATTACAATTGATATAGTCACGTTTTAAGAGATAATTTAGCATTAGAAATTCAAATTAATAATTTTTTTTATTAATTTCGAATACTGAGACGTGACATATTAAAAATTTGGTGGCAGCGGTGGGATCGCAGAAGCCAACTTGTCATTTTCTTGTTCTAATAATCATACTTTATTTCAGAAAGTGAATTGTGCGCGATATAACGTCCAATTTGAGTCTCGGTTAATATCTTTCAGATTTTTCTTGAATCTTTCGCGAATTATAGTGCCGCTATAATTTTATTCATTTACTAAATAACGCGTCATTTAGACCTTATTCATTCTATTTCTACACTTCGTATTCGTGTTTGATTTTATTAACGTTTGTTATAGCCCGAACAGGCTATACACGAATTATTAAATATATTATTCTAAATACATATTATTTTATATGATTGCTCAACGCGAATACAGTTCACGTTACGAGCGTTGACCGAACAAAGCGCTGACAACACGAGTCACGCGCTAAGCCCGAGCGACCGTGCAATCATTTCATTGCGAAAACGCGGAAATCAGGGCAAACGGAAGAAGGACATTGCGAAAATGCAACGTAGAAGTCCTACTTAAAGGCGAAATAAAAAGGAATAAAGAAATTGCGAAAGTGCAAGCAAAGAAGTCCTACTTAGAACTTCTTAGCTTGCACCCGGATATTGCCAAAATCAAGCGACACGACACACAGCCTTGTCGTTAAACAATCCCCTCCCGGGTAGCCAAAAGGAGTTAATAAAAAGGCCCACCGCTAACGAACGGCGGGCAGTCTTTACCATCAATATTACGGGGCAGTCTTTACCATTAATATTACGTGGACAATCTTGATCATTAATTAATAGTAGTCACAATAACTACCAAACGGGCAATCTTTATTCCTTTACGCGAGCAATATCTCTAACAGCCGCGAGTGTCAAAACGAGTATTAATAAATATTATAATATTGAATAGCCACGCAGTCGGCAGAAATATACACGAAGAAGCGAGAGGCGAGTCTCGAGACCGAAACTCGACTCTAGACACGCACACTTCAAGATATCCGTTATCGCGATACGCGACGCGAGCGAAAGTGCGGGAACATTGTAATCAAGCCAAGTTACAAATAAAATAGATATTAAAATATTTATTTAAATGCAAGGGTGTCATTTTTAAACAAATAAAAACAGTGAAGTTCTCAGGCGGAGCCCGAATTCCTAAATTCCTTCCGGCAAACGATCCCAACTACCGTGCCTCTCCGGAGGCACAACATTATTTGGTGGCAGCGGTGGGATCTGCCGGGGCATCGCCAGAACTCACGGAAGACCTGCAAAAGACACGGTTGTGTTAAAAAGCGGGCACGCCAACAATCAATTCAATTGAAGTTGACGGACGGAAGCAGCAGCTAAGCCTTCCCCAAGACCTGCAAAGCACCCAGAGTGTAAACAGGACAGGCACGCCAGCACACGTAAAACGTAAGCTGACGGAAACCACAATCAACGGAAGACACCGCACGGACAACGAGCATCGCCACAACAGCTGTAGCAGAAACGTGAGCCGCCAAGCATCGCGACCTACGATAACTCTACAGACAACACACCGACGCCGGACAACGACCGCCGTACGACGAGCATCGTCAGCCGTATCAGCCGCCGAGCGAAGGACTGCAGCATCAGCAACCTACTGACACAGCGAGCGATCATGCGAGCCGTTATACTATTGTAAGTCCGAAAAATTTAATAAATATAATAGCGTGAATGTCGGAAGGTTCTAATATACCGAAACCGATAGCGAACCGATCGTGTGTCACGTCTCAGTGTTTGAAGTTAATAAAAAAAATATTAATTTGAATTACTAATCCTAAGTAATCTCTTAAAACGTGACTATATCAATTGAAATATTAGTAGTAGTGAGTCTGTGTTTAATCTAAAGTTTAAGTATATAAAATCGAATAAAATGATTATTTCTTAAGATGTTTTGTTTCTTTTTCGGTCACTCTGCATTCACCGGGTCTACCGGGGACCAGAAGACTTATAACTTGTCGCTGTGAAATTGGTATTACCTTGACTCACCAGATTTTTGTATCTAAATACGTGCTGTATGATGTTCTCTAAACACGCTGGATTTCCTCTTACGGATGGTCTTCCGTAGGCTCCAAAGAATTTACTGCGTCTGCTGACTGCAGTGGACGACGGCCGGATCGAGGATGTAGGAATGGCCGGTCGTTAAATGATTATGAATCGTTGCAATATAAAAGAATCACTTTATTTATACTCAACGTTAAATTTCTATTATTATTACAGTCGCTATGCTAGCGGCTGGTAAACTCCGTTTCAGAGTATATCTAAGAGTCTTAAAGACTTGTACAGAAGTTTGACGACGCGGATTACTGACGCTTGACAAAGGTATTCGGAGCTCGAAAGTAGTAAACGTGTTAACAGTTTGCCGTCGCGAATAGTAATGCTGGACGTCGGGCTCGCACTGAGCTCCTCCGGTCTTCAGGTGTTGGTGGGAGAGATGCTGCAGTGGGATCGCCTCTTTGTAGATAGTGGGATATTCTTTCTATGCTTTTGCCTTAGACTTCCTGACACTGGTGGGAGACCCATGGGCGGGAGCAATGGCAAGTGGAAGCGCCACTGGTAGGGATCTCTGTGCGAGAAGGACAGCTATATCGTAGCCTCGCAACATTCCAACTTGTTTGTCCGGCTTAATCTTATCGAGCGGGCGGATAAGAATATCGATCGACGACTAGTCAGCATACCATGCACAGTTTAAGGCTCTTAAAAAACTCTTATAATGCTATACTGAATAAAATATTATTTCCTATACTCCTAGCTTCTTATTATTAAACGCATTATTAATAATGAAAAACGCCACGTTATATAGGATTCGTGTGCGCGTAGTGTAGAGTATATAAATGCGTATGAAGATTCTTAATGCTACTGAATAAAGGATATAGAATAATATAAAGTTAAATATTATGGTATGTGTACTTAAAATTATTATATTAAAGCGTGTACCAATGTCCCATTTTGCTATGTTTATACGGGACGCGCATTTGTTAGTTAATAACGTTACATTTGCATTGTTCATTGTTTCATTCTTTCCGCTTGTATCTCCTAATTGAATTTAATGCTTTTGAAGTTAGTTTCGTTTATTGAAAGTTATCGTTTATTAAAAGATCTTTTGTATATTCGTATATATATATATATATATATATATATATAATATATATGTGTTATGATTTTACAGCGTTTGAATCGTCTATCTAATTGTGCAATGCAAATATAAATTATTAATTATTTTTATGGTCTACATATGATGGCTATTTTTGCGTCACCCGCGCTCGAGCGTTGGCTTCATACGGGGTGACTCGCAAGTATGAATACTATTTTACAAGTTAGATCTTTGCTTTGAACGAATAATTTTCTCCGGATTTTTACTTCTTTCACCTCTTATGGGTGTATTAACAATATATATATTGTTTAAATAAAATTTGACGTGCGGCTAAGACGTCACACGTGGTTACTAAGCGAACCAGCCCGATAAGCGTAAGTTTAACACCGCGAGAAAATTTTGATGAAACGCGAAGAAACTTAGAAAAACAATACTCGAGCGAAAACGAAACCGAGTTACCGGATAACGTCGTCATAGAACGCGAATTTCCGTTTAACAATTTTGACGAAAGCCTATTCCCGCGTAATACGACTGACCCCACTGACGACACTCAACGCGAGACTAGACGTACGCGACCGTATATTAGTAGAACTCCAAGTAGAGTATCCCTACGACGCGAATTTTCATTAACTTCCTACGAGAGCGATCTATTCGATCCGGAAGAAATTTATAGCCAACAAGAAAGTAATATGGCCGAATCGCGAAATCCGCAAGAAAACATTCCCGCGAACCCGCCACAAAGCGCGGTAGACGAGGAAATAGAAAGAATGCGACGATCCATTCACCAAATGGACCGAAATATAGTGGAGGCTGATCACACACCGTCCCACGAGAGAAACCGCAAAGAAAGAGAAGTAAAATCATTAAACAGGCGAGTAACGCGAGTAGAAGACGCGATTATGGAATTACGACGTCACGGATATAACCGCTCAGAAGACGATAACGACGCGTTTAATGGAACATACGGACGAACCGCACGCGACATCAGAAGTCGACGAAGTACCGCTCCGAATTACTTACCGTTAAAAGAAGCAAGAGCAATGATTCCCGAATTTGACGGAACATCGCGACATAAGTTATTAGAATTTTTAAATGCATGCACGTACGCCGTTCAAGACATACATCCCGCGGATGAAGAATCATTAATCCGAGCAATATTATTTACAAAACTGAAAGGAAAAAGCCATGCAGGATTTCGAGACACGAAATATTCAGACGTTCGCCGAATTCGAGACGAAACGTTCGCCGAACTCGAGACTTGTTACCAGTCTAAACAAAGTACTATTCACTTACAAATCGAGTTCAATTCCTTAAAACAAAAGCCGAATGAAACTGCGCACGCTTTCGGACAACGTGTTGATTTACTAGCGATGAAATTATATGATTCGATGATCGAAGGAAAGGAGCATTCCGCAACCTCAAAACGCACGATTCAACAAACAATCCAAGAGCAGGCGTTAATAAATTTTCAAATCGGGTTACACGACGAATTACAAGTGCTCGTACGCGCGCAGCGATATACGACGCTCCAAGAAGCGATAACGGGCGCGAGCGCCGAAGAAAAACTCAGACCGGGAACAGCGAGAACAAGTGGTTTTGTTAATAAAAATAAAACCGAATTAAGTTACTCGCAAAATAGTCGAAATCCGACACCGCAATGCGGAAAAAACGGACATTTCGGACGCGATTGCCGTAACAGCCGATACGCGCTCCCGAAGCCGGAAAAACCCTCGCGAATAAACGCGATAAGTAAATACTGCTCGCATTGCAAAAGAACAGGACACAGCCGCGACGAATGCTGGAGTCTAAACGGGAAACCGAAAAATAGTACAAATAAACTAAAAGTGGGAAATCAGCAAAAAACACGCGATGAAAATATACGCGATCGAAAGAAATCGCGACAACAAAAAGGAAACGCCGATAGCGCAAGTAGCAGCAGCGAAGACGAGCAGGAGGAAGCGAGAAAGAGACAACCGCGACCTGCATCTGAGTATGGCGTTACGTATATTAAAGATATGCCACGCGCAAAGAAAAAGACGGACTTATTGCTAATAACATTACCAATGCGACAAGCGAAAAACGAAAAAATACAGATGTTGTACGATTCAGGATCGACCATCTCACTAATAAAATTGAAACATTTAAAGGACGACGCATTGATACACGAAGATAAAATCGCGCTCACAGACATAACCGGACATAAAATACACACCATCGGAAAAATGTACGCCACAATCAAGATAGAAAACCATAAGGTAAAACATGCATTTTACTTGGTAAAGGACGACATTCCGATCGAATATGAAGGAATATTAGGAATTGATTTCCTTCGACAACATTCGGTGTCCTGCGATTATAATAAAAATCAATTAAAAATAGGAAACGCCGTACTAAAGTTCCATTCGCTTAACAAAACGATTCTAAAACCGCGCAGCGAGACCATCGTAAAAGCGACAATAAATCAAAATCGAATAGGAATAGTACAAGCCGAGGAAACAGCTCCAGGAATCTACCTTGGAAACTGCTTAGTAGAACCTAAAGATTACGTGTCCCGTTAGTATTATAAATACAACCGATATGGAAGTCGAGATACAGACGCCAAACGTCACCCTCGAAGACATAGAACGCGAGATCGAATCTAAAATACATACGGTGGAAACAAGAAGAAATTTTAAGTATACTAACTCGAGACACGGACAAATGTGACAACTACTACGCACGCAACATTTAAATACGGAAGAAAAACAGGCACTCCTACGGATATGCGAAGAATATTACGATACATTTCAGTTGGACGGAGAACCACTGACGTGCACCGCGACGGTAGAGCACGAGATAAACACGCGCGCCGACACCTCGCCGGTGAACACGAGACCGTATCGTCTTCCCGAGAAGCACAAGACGGAAGTAAATAAACAAGTGCAAGAAATGCTAAAAAATGGCATAATCCGAACAAGCTCGAGTCAATGGAACGCACCCTTATTGGTGGTACCAAAAAAGGCCGACGCATCCGGAAAACCTAAGCTCCGAGTAGTAGTAGATTTTCGGAAGCTAAACGATTTAACAATAGGCGATTTATTTCCACTGCCCAATATCACCGATATACTGGACCAGCTAGGAAACGCTAAATATTTTACTACACTAGACTTAGCGTCAGGATATCACCAGATACCGATGGCTGAGCAAGATAAACAAAAGACAGCTTTTTCAACGCCCTACGGACACTATGAATTTAATAGAATGCCGTTTGGATTCAAAAATGCGCCAGCAACATTCCAGCAAGATTGATGAATTCAATTCTAACAGGAATGCAAGGACTTAAATGTCTAGTTTATTTAGACGACATCATCATATACGGATCGAGCCTAGAGGACCACAATAGAAGACTCAAGGAAGTACTACAGAGACTCCGAGAAAATAATCTAAAATTGCTACCAAATAAATGCGAGTTTTTGCGCAAAGAAGTAATTTATCTAGGTCACATTATTTCGGAAAATGGGATATCTCCGGATCCGTCCAAGCTAACCGCAATAAAAGAATTTCCGACGCCGAAGAAAATAAAAGATATACAATCTTTCATAGGACTAGCCGGATACTACAGAAAATTCATAGAAGATTTTTCAAAAATAGCCAAGCCACTAACGAAGTTAACAAAGAAAACGGAAAAATTCGAGTGGACAATGGAACAGCAAAATGCTTTTGAAATATTAATAGAAAAATTAATGACTGCGCCAGTGCTAACGTATCCAGATTTTAATCAAGAATTTATAGTGACCACCGATGCTTCCGACTATGCAATCGGAGCAGTATTGTCACAAGGAAAAGTAGGTAATGACCGAAAAATTGCTTACGCCAGCAGAGTTTTATCGCAAGCGGAGCAGAATTACAATACAACAGAGAAGGAATTACTAGCAATTGTATGGGCTGTAAAACATTTTAGGCCATACATATACGGTACGAAATTTAAAATCGTAACCGACCACAAACCATTAATCTGGTTATTTAATGTGAATGATCCCGGATCAAGATTAATCCGATGAAGATTAAAACTCGAAGAATATGATTATGAAATCATTCATAAGGCCGGACGAGCGAACGCGAACGCCGATGCACTGAGCCGCAATGTAACAAGAGAAGCGCATAAAACAGAAGAGGAAGAACGAGAAATCCTCGCAATAGAAGAAGAAACAAACTCCGACGAAGAAAAAATATACGCAGAGGAAGACAAAAAAAGATATTATATGAATATCATGATGCACCCACAGGAGGACATCAAGAAGTTGAACGCACGATAAAAAGAATCCGCCTAAATTATAATTGGCCAGGAATAACGAAAGATGTAGAAAAATACATCGCAAAATGCGAATTGTGCCAGAAAAATAAATTATCGCGAAAAAATAAAGTACCGTTAATAATCACGGATACGCCTACTAAACCTTTCGAAAAATGCGCGTTAGATATTGTAGGATCGTTAACAGTTACAACAAACGGAAATAAATATCTCTTAACATTCCAAGACAATTTAACAAAATTCAGCAAAGCGATACCGATTCCAAACCAAGAAGCGAACACGATCAGCAAAGAATTTGTTACTAAAATTGTACTTGAACACGGAATACCGGAAAAAATTTTAACGGATCAAGGCACAAATTTCCTCAGCGAAATATTTAAAAATACATGTAAATTACTAAAAATAAATAAAATACAGACAACTGCCTATCACCCGGAAAGTAATGGCGCGTTAGAACAATCGCATCGAACATTAGCTGAATATTTAAGATACTACATAAACGAAGACCAGACAGACTGGGACGAATGGATACCGTTTGCAATGTTTACGTATAACACGACGCCACATACAACTACGGGGTATACACCCTTCGAATTAGTGTACGGGCACCAAGCGGATCTACCTACGTCACTGACGAGACCGCCTAAACCGACATACAATTACGACGATTACGCGCAAGAGTTGAAAGAAAGATTAAGGGCAACGAGTCAGCTCGCAAAACAGCATATTAAAGAAGAAAAAGTTAAAGCCAAAAAACAGTACGACAAAGGTACTAGAGAAATAAAATTTAAAGTCGGCGACAAGGTATTAGTACACGACGAGACGCTCCGACGCGGACGATCTAAGAAACTTGAATCCCTATGGACCGGACCGTACGTAATAATCGAGAAAAATTCGGACGTGACTTATACAATTAAGAAAGGAAGAAAAGCGGTGCGTATGCATACAAACAAATTGAAACAATTTATAGAAAACTAAAGTAAGAACTTACTTATTCGTTGTTGGAACGACCGATTAACCGCATCCGATCCAAAGCGCGACGCATCTGCTCCTCCGTAGCCCGACCTCGCCCTTCGGAGTTACGGAAGGTAGGACGGAGATGATTGAGGAAAATGCGCCCTCGAAGGCGTACAGGCACATTCAACCAAAGTCGCCGCAACAATGGAATAAATCCATCGGGAGGCTCATAACGAGGCACCCAGATAGCATTATCGAACCCGTCGTCCACCTCATTCATGTCTGTTTGAGGAATAACCACTAACGTTGCACCATCATCAATATCATCAAACTCGTCCTCCGAAGAGGGAAAATAACGAGAACGATTAACTAGATTCGCGCAAACCATGTTAGTAAGGCACTCAATAAAACGCGACTGAATAAAAAACCACGCGACGCTAAGAGCTAGCAAGAAGAAAGCTGAAACTCATAAAATAAGAGCCGATAAGACGGTTATATGAAACATTTCAATATAAAATTTCAGAATACTCGTCAGCTGGAACAGCCGACAGGCTGAGAGTCGCACGGGGCAACATGAAACGGATTCGCCTTACCAAATCCAAGAATTCCTACACAACCCCGGCATATATTTCGAGAAAATCGGACAATTGCAACAAGCCACAAAAACGTGGAAATTAGTTATTAAATTAGATATAACAACGCTAAATGACAAGGCAAACAAATCAATACATCCAACAAACCAACGAGATGTGCGAACAAATAAAATCGGAATTCCACCATAAACGTACTTGCGACAATTTAAAAGAAATCGTAAAAAACGAGTCGAAACAGTTAACAAAATTGATGACTCTAATAAATACGCTATATAAGACACGGACGAACGGACGTAGAGGTCTCGTCGACGGAATAGGCACAATAGCGAAAACATTGTTCGGTACAATGGATGCGAATGATAGAGAGTTAATAAATGAACAATTAAATCTCCTACAAAATAATCAGCAAACCATTCAACATGTCGCGGAAAATCAAATAAAAATTTTAAATAGTATTATAATACATCTAGATAAACTAGAAAATATACTAGATCATAACGGTAAACTATTAAACCATTATGTTCGAGAATATAGTACTCGCGAAGAAATAACCGAACATTTTATGGTAATCATCGCGATGATAACAGATTTAATTCGAGATGCGGAAGATGTAATAGAATATCTTACATATGTACGCAAGGGCACAATGCACCCCGTACTAACACCTATTAGCGATATTATAACACAGTTAAAAGAAGCAGCTATCCAATTACCTCACGGTTTATATTTTCCTTTCGAAATCCGAATGGTTAGCAATAGAAGAATATATTAAAATAACTGCATACCGTGAATCAATCATATTTACTGTATTGCGATTCCCATTAATCTCACAACCAGTATACGATATAATAAAGGTAACCCCATTACCTACTTACGATCATAAAAATATATTTACGCACGCGGAAATAAACCACGAAATAGTCGTAGTTAATAGAGAAGGATTAACGTATATCATAATAACGGAAGACGATTTAAAAAAGTGTATCCAAATAAATTCCAGATACATGTCCGAGAAAACACAACCAATACACCGTATTAATTCAAACGCGCCGTGCGAAATACAAATGTACTTGCAACCACAAAACCAGAACGAGGCTTGCAAAAGTAAATATGTAATTGCGACAGAAACAATATGGATACCGTTACAACAGCCACTTACTTGGCTATATTCAACTGTACGCGAACAATCAATAATAATTCAATGCGAAAAGTATAACGAGATTAGAAAAGTAATTAAAGGAACAGGGCAAATTACTCTTCAAAATAGATGTAAATTAATAACAACAGAAATGACGATCCAACCAAAAGAAGTCATACAAGGTAGCGAAATAGAAACGTATTTACCGGAAATTAATATTACATTTATACGAGACAATACAGACATACTAGACACGAAATAACAGAATATCGTACAGCATTCAGAATTAACAGAACTAAAAAATAAATTAAAAGAGATGAACAACGATTTGCAAGACAATAACAAATTCTTCACACAAAAACAATTCGTATATCCTATGGCGACAAACGGAATAACCACAATAATTATAATAATATTAATAATTTATATAATTATGAAAAATAAAAAGAAATATACGAGACGACCGTCAGTCAGGATATACGAAGAAAACGGATTCCCAAGACCCATACTGAAACGTAGTTTAAGCACACGGTTTTAGAATAAGAAACGATAATATTCATATTATATACGGGAAAAATATTGTATATTAGAATAAGAAGAAATTTTGTTTTGCGAAAAACGTCACTTTTACACTACCGTTTTTCTTTTTCTTACGGGGGAGGGATGTTATAGCCCGAACAGGCTATACACGAATTATTAAATATATTATTCTAAATACATATTATTTTATATGATTACTCAACGTGTAACGCGAATACAGATCACGTTACGAGCGTTGACCGAACAAAGCGCTGACAACACGAGTCACGCGCTAAGCCCAAGCGACCGTGCAATCATTTCATTGCGAAAACGCGGAAATCAGGGCAAGCGGAAGAAGGACATTGCGAAAATGCAACGTAGAAGTCCTACTTAAAGGCGAAATAAAAAGGAATAAAGAAATTGCGAAAGTGCAAGCAAAGAAGTCCTACTTAGAACTTCTTAGTTTGCATCCGGATATTGCCAAAATCAAGCGACACGACACACAGCCTTGTCGCTAAACGACCCCCTCCCGGGTAGCCAAAGGCAGTTAATAAAAAGGCCCACCGCTACGGCGGGCAGTCTTTACCATCAATATTACGGGGCAGTCTTTACCATTAATATTACGGACAATCTTGATCATTAATTAATAATAGTCACAATAACTACCAAACGGGCAATCTTTATTCCTTTACGCGAGCAATATCTCTAACAGCCGCGAGTGTCAAAACGAGTATTAATAAATATTATAATATTGAATAGCCACGCAGTCGGCAGAAATATACACGAAGAAGCGAGAGGTGAGTCTCGAGACCGAAACTCGACTCTAGACACGCGCACTTCAAGATATCAGTTATCGCGATACGCAATGCGAGCGAAAGTGCGGGAACATTGTAATCAAGCCAAGTCACAAATAAAATAGATATTAAAATATTTATTAAAATGCAAGGGTGTCATTTTTAAACAAATAAAAAAGTGAAGTTCTCAGGCGGAGCCCGAATTCCTAAATTCCTTCCGGCAAACGATCCCAACTACCGTGCCTCTCCGGAGGCACAACACGTTGTTAGAATTCAGTGATTGTTCTCGACTGCGTGTGCTTTGAATGCAATATTAAAACGGCATAGTGACATTCTGACGCTGCGAGTTTAGAGCGAATATACTTCGCTCCTTGCTGTGAAGGAATTCTTGAACAATACCTGGTTCTGTGACAGTGTCCGGTAGCTGGTATATACGCCGCTCGTCACTTGTAACAGGAGCGAATCTCTCCAGTGCAGGCCAGATTCCGCACGTTGAGAACGAGAATGTAACACAGATATCAGTGTTTAAATATCTTTATAAAGCCAATGAGACACGCCACGCAGTAGGGAAGTGATTGATTTTTGTGAGAATGAAAGCCAGCTCTTTATAGCGCCGCGAATTCAAAGCGACGGCTCCGAGCGGATAAACCGCCCGTCGTTGCTTTGAATTTTTTTGTGTGCATACGATAGACGGAGAGTAGTGCAGGCAAGATTCCCCACATTGAGATTGGAATGAGATGACGGATATCGTTATGTGGGCAAAATAAGTGCCTCAGAGAATCACTGCATCAAACTGAAATCAATCTTTATTTAAATTTTGTGAAAACTCGTGCTTGTCCTTCGACGTGTGCTTAATCTAAGTTAATTGGAAGCGACGGCTTTGGGGCGAATAAACCGCGCGTTGTTGCTTTTGATTTTCTGTGCATTCGATAAACGTAGTGAGAGCTAGTGAGGCCATCCCGCACACTCTCGCTTTTCGTTCTCCCTTCTTAGTGAGGCGACCCCGCACATTTAGAGTTGAACGAAGAGGCGGATATCGAAATGCTTGTCAATTAGAGATGCCGAGGACCCGCCGTGCCGGTCGTAAAAATCAACTCAGACGACTCGTAGCGCAATATTATCGAGCCCTTGCAAATAATTCCTTCGAATCAACCGGCGCTAGCAATTCTAATAATTCTGTATCCGAGCAGATACCCGAAGTAAATAACTACACTTACAAATTAATTTCGATCACGATCGAACAATCTCCGTTACCATATTCAGAAATCCCGGAGAACGACTCACGTCGTGAATATTACGCACAGACTCAAATTCGAAACGTTAGCGCCTGCAACAAATAAAGAAAACATATATACCATTGCTATTTTTATGTTATACTACTATTAGTTGTTACGTCCCTGTACTATCGCGGCGCAAAAACGGTGAATTCGCGTTCTCGAATTTGTACCGGGCTATGTCGCTATTTCGGAAGGTTTTCCGGGGATCACCCGCGACTGAGGGTTACTGGACTTTCGTAGAATACGCGAAAATGCAAGTGAGGTTTGTGATCATAGATGCGATTTTAATCGGGGTGAGGTTTGGATTAACGGAACAGATTAGGTAACTGAGATATATCCTCAGAACGAAGCACTAGATTTTGCTCAAAATTATTAATTAATTCATCTATGTTCGCGGGGTTGCGTTCGAATTCGTTAAGCTTAACGGTACATAAATGACACAGTGTTCCTAGTCTAGCAAAGCTTAATGCTGCGTTGCATTTAGAACATTCGATTCTGCCGGGAGTATCGTAACCTATTTCAACGGTATGCAAATTTATTGCGGACCACTCACGCAATTCGCTTCCCGGAAAGTCGCGATAACAACCGTTATAAAGAGCAGCTTTAGTTGACGTATGACATCTCCCTGATACCCTGACGCAGTAATAAGAAGGAAGGGTCTGTGTTTCTTCTATCCCGAATACCTGTTGTACATCTTGTATGAACGGTGGACACATAGATGGTTGACCAAGATAATAGTAGGAACTAAGTTGGTTTCTTATTACCTCTAAAGATGTATTGTTACTTAATTTTAAAAGGGTCTTTAATGGCTTTGGGTCAAAAAGGTTTTTTCTTTAATGGCTTTTCTAATGGATTTGGGTTAAAAAGGTCTTTAATGGCTTTGGGCCAAAAAAAGGTTTTTTCCTTAATGGCTTTTCTAATGGATTTGGGTTAAAAGGGTCTTTGATGGCTCTTCTAATGGATTTGGGTTAGGAGCCCCAGAGGTAAAGATAACCGGGTAAAATATAGATACAATCCTACCTTATAGTGGTGTATTGTTCCAGCAACACGGGGTATTCTGCTGTTCCCCAATGCTCAGGCGTTGCGGCGTCGTACCAACGGTATAGAATTTCTGCTCGGATTTGTAGGTACTTTGTTCGTCTCGGATCCTTTTCGCTGATGTCGAAAGGCGGGATCTACGGGTGTTCAATAGTTATGGCAGTCATAGTTAGCTGGCCACTCACGAGGTTAATACTATTATTATTGTTCCGGTCCACGACTGAATTTACTGTATTATGCTTAAAGAATGCCTCGTATTCAGGGTCGTAGTGCGATTCTACCCCGATATACTGAGACTCGTAAGAATTCTCAGGCTCGATGGATAATTCTATCACTTGACGTCGCGCACGTTTCTTTACTCCGCCTCGTCTGTTCTTTGGCCTTTGTTAGTATTACAGATGGGATCAAGAACACTGACTTTATACGTTGATTGTATGTATAGTCGCGTAGCGTGCGAGGGACCGTACTGCCATGCTTAGGAATGTGTGTGGTATGTGATACAGTGTGCGATGGGCCGCTCTAGCTGTATTGCGTATTAATTTCTAATAACAATAGTGGCGTGCGAGGGACCGCACTGCTGTATTGCTATTAGGTGTGTATGTGTACGTGAGCATGGAACGAATGAAGCCAGGCAAAATTTGAATTTTAGTTTCCCACTTGAGTACGCGTGACATAGATATTTAAGAATAACGAATAAAACTTATTAGTCGCGTGGCGAAATAAAATAAAACGATGCGTTGATTACGTGGTAGTGTTAACGAAGCACGTCGGTAGAGAAAGAAGGCTTTATCATTAAAATAATTAACAAGAATTTAGCAAATACACTACAATATATTTATTCATTACTTATACACTGTGGCTAATACACTTGAGAACTTATGTTTAACGTTAGAATTAGAGTTTGAATTAAACTAGAGTTTAGAGTTAAAGTATAATTGGAAATAAACTAGAATTCGAGTTGGAGTTAGAGTTTAATTTTGAGTTGGATGTCGAGTCCCGATTTAGACTTGTTGTCGACTTGAGATCGCGGATGAGACTGACGAAGTCGGGACCTGCACTGAGGTCCTCCGTTTCGGCGGCTCGGCCGCTGCCGTCGCCCGCAAGTGGGGGTACGTGGTAGTGGGACGACGAGGTAGTGGGGTGACGCGCTACTATAGTAGCGCCGCTCTTAGCTACTAGAAGAAGCAGGGTGTCATGGCCGCCGAAGACGGGCTTTTCGAATCACATAAAAGGGACTTAGAGTTCTTTTAACCGGTTTCAAGAATATAATAAAGGAAGGAAATTCGGAAAAAATGGTCGCGGGACGTGACATAGTGTGTTTTATTACACCTACCCTATAACCATATTTTATTTGCAGCATATTATTATTTTATTGCAAAATACATATCACAAGCATTAGGTTTAACATTATATACATACATATCATTTATTGCATTTATTATTTGCTTGAATTATACTATTTACGATTTTGCTACGAGAATTATAAAGTAAACTTTAAAAATCTATAAAAACATTCTTATTTTATTATCATATTATTACATGCACATATATATATTCCTTTTGTTATACTGCTACTATATTCATACGATTTTATTTAACCACTATACAGTTTTCGTTATTATCTATGTACTAATTTATCACACTGTCTTTATTTTATTGTACTATATCATATTCTTACAGGATTAAAAAGGACCATACCATTTTAATCGTACGTATTGTATTAATCTTATATTTTTGCACGTTATACCTTACAGGATTGCATAATCACTATTTTAATTATTACTAATTACATTCAAAATAAAAATCATGGCTCACAATACAAGATTGCAAAGGTCGGTGAGCATCGACTTAGAAACGGAGAAGAAACAAAGGAATATAAGTGATCGCGAGAAACAAACCGACCATATCGACGCGAATTCATTATTCGACGTTCTTTCTAAAATTCAAACGGAACCTATCGCAGCTACGGAGATTACCCGAACAGGTGAATAATCTTTAGCAACGCGTGAATGAGGCTTCGCGCCCCCCGTCGGCGTACGACGAGTACGCTGACAATTTAGTACGCGAAGACGCACCATCCGTGACGACGCCAGCCCTGAAAATAAAAGATGTAGTTGCAAATATTCCCCCGTTTAATGGTTACAGAATTTCCGTTTTCCAATTCGCTCGAGCATGCGAACGAGCCTGAGATTTATTATCCCCCGTATAAGAACCACAACTGGTGCAGTTCATCATGAATAAAATTGAAGGCGACGCGTATCAGGTGGTCGAAGGAAGCATATACGTGCGCGTCGTAGATCTCTTGGATAAATTAAAAACTATTTTTGTTCCAAACAAATCGGTTGCGCAATATCGCGGAGAATTGGCTAACGTATATAAATTATCCAACGAGACGATTTTAAAATACGCAGGAAGGGTTAAAGATTTGAGAACGGCAATATTAGACGGCAACAGGCGTCAGGGGAAGGATCATCGCGGCTTTAATAACGAGGTTGAAGGGGAAGTCCTCGAAGCATTTATAAACGGTTTACCTTCCAACACACGCATGGAATACAGAAACATAGCTTCCCTAGACGAGGCCATAGAATGGGCCGTCAAAATTTCGAAAAACTTAGAAGTTGAAAGGCAACGTGAACGGCAGAATCTGCCACGACAATTCCCTGTAACGCGTTCAGACTTAAGTAATCAAAAACCTCCGGACGTGGAACAACCCAAATCAATATTAAAAAATCCGAATAATAATTTCGCCCCACGACCATGGATCCACCCCTTAATACCAGACCAACCGGGCCCAAATTCACCCAATGTGTGTAACTATTGTTACGTTTCGGTAATCGAAGTTAAGAAAAAAAATAAATTTTTCAATTACTATCATTGAGTAATTTATTAAAAACGTGACAATATAAATTGTATTGAAAATAGCTATAAATTGGTTCGTTCCAATTTTCTCTGTTATTTCTTCAATAGCTATTATATTTATTTGTTCTTTTACTGGTAAGTATTTATTCGTGATTTAAATAAATAGAAAAGTATTATTTTTGGCCACTCTGCAGTTCACCGAGTTTGCTAGGGATCAGAAGGCTTCAACTTGTCACTGTGAAATTGGAGTTACCTTAACTTACCAGATTTATATTTATGAATATATGCTAGAGTACGTCCTCTAGGCACGTTGGATTCCTTCCTGTGAATGGTCTTCCGAAGGTTCCAAAGAATTGGCTGTGTTACTGACTACAGCGAACGACGGCTGATCGAGGATGTAGGAATGGCCGGTCGTTAAATAATTGCGAATCGTTGCAATATAAAAGATCACTTTATTTTATATTCAACGTTAAATTAGTAATATTACAGTCGCTAGACTAGCGGCTGGTAAACTCGTTCTTTACAACGGAGTGTGTATATAAAAGTCTTAAAGACTCGTACTGGAGTTTGACGACGCGTACGCCGGATTATTAAACGCTAACTGGATGAACGTCGAAGTAGTAATTCAGAGTCAAAGTAGTAAACGTGTTAACAGTTTAAGCGCTGGATTAATAATGCTGGACGTCGAGCTCGCCCTGAGCTCCTCCGGTCTTCAGGTGTTGGTGAGAGAGATGCTGTAGTGGGATCGCCTCTTTGTAGATGATGGGATATTCTTCCTATGCTTTTGTCTTAGGCTTCCTGATGCTGGTGGGAGACCCATGGGCGGGAGCGATGGCAAGTGGAAGCGTCGCTGGTAGGGATCTCTGTGCGAGAAGGACAGCTATATCGTAGCCTCGCAACATTCCAACTTGTTTGTCCGGCTTAATCTTATCGAGCGGGCGGATAAGAATATCGATCGTCGGCTAGTCCGCATTCCATGCACTGTTCTAAGGCTTTTATAAAACTCTTATAATGCTACGGCGAATAAAATATTATTTCTTATACTCCTAGCTTCTTATTGCTAAACGCATTATTAATAATGAAAAACGCCACGTTATATAGGATTCGTGAGCGCGTAGTATAGAGTATATAAATGCGTATGATGCGTATAAAGATTCTTAATGCTACTAAATAAAGATTATAAAATAATATAAAGTTAAACATTATGGTGTGCATATAAATGTATGTGTACTTAAAATTATTATATTAAAGCGTGTACCAATGTCCCATTTTGCTATGTTTATACGGGACGCGCATTTGTTAGTTAATAACGTTACATTTGCATTATTCATTGTTTCATTCTTTTCATGTGTATTTTCTTATTGAATTTAATGCTTTAGAAGTTAGTTTCGTTTATTAAAAGTTATCGTCTATTAAAAGATCTTTTGTATATTCGTATATATATATATATATATGTGTGTGTGTTATAATTTTAAAGCGTTCGAATTGTCTGCCTAGGTGTGCAATGCAAATATAAATTATTAATTATTCTTATGGTCTATATATGATGGTTATTTCTGCGTCACCCGCTGGCGCGCTCGAGCGTTGGCTACATACAGGGTGACTCGCAAGTATGAATACTATTTTACAAGTTAGATCTTTGCTTTGAACCAGTGCTGGGATTTACTTGCACATTTCGGCCCGATTCCGTGGCTCACGCCTATTGCCCCCCACTCACCGCTCGTGCGTTAGCAACGAATCGCCAGATATGCGTAACTAAGGACCGCGATGCTTCTCAGGAGCGTTTATATGTAAGAATGCCCAAATATAATAATAAGACAATACTTTTCTAAATACAGCGCGAAAATTCTTAGAATTAAAAGTTTTTCTTCAATATTTTATAATTCATTGATATAAAATATTGAAGAAAAACTTTTAATTATAGAAAAGTATTGTCTTATTATTATATTTGGGCATTCTTATATACGGACGCTCCTGAGACAAAGCGTCGCGTTCCTTAGTTACGCGTATCTGGCGACTCGTTGCTAACGCACGAGCGGTGAGTGGGGGGCAATAGGCGTGAGCCACGAAATCGGGCCGAAATGTGCAAGTAAATTCCAGCACTGCTTTGAACGAATAGTTTTCTCTGGATTTTTACTTCTTTCACCTCCTGTGGGTGTATTATGTCACGTCCTGTCAAAATTTCAACCTTTTGAATTTCTATTTTTTTCTCTTAAATAATCTAAGTCCAATAAGCGCAACTTAAATAGCGCGCCAAAGACACGCTATGACACTCGATCCCTCCGAGCGCCGAGGCGCGTGGCGCTTCGTTAGCTCTAAAGAAATTCCCACTACTGCGCATCCCACCACTACGCATCCCTACTCTCGGCAGCGGCCGAGCCGCCGAAACGAAGGAGCCCAGTGCGCGCTCCAACTTAGTCAGTCTACTCCGCCACTTCGAACCGTCAACAGCTCTCTTAGGAGAGCCTCTCCCGCGACTGCGACTCAATTCAATTCTAAGTTCGAATTCTAACTCTAACTTTAAATTCAATTTCTAAATCCTAACTCTAGCGTTTAATCTAAATTTAATTAATAACTTTAAATCCAATTTCTAATTCCTAACTCTGGTGTTTAATCTAAGTTTATTTATAACTCTAAATTTAAGTCGAATTACTGCAATAGTGTACAAGTTGAATGAATATATTGTGCTGTATGAGAATTACGTCGACTCTTCATTAACGCACCTTATCCAACTCTTGCTTTGAGCCTTCCGCATCCGGAAGGTATTATAAGTAATATATTATAAGTAAATGATACGCATTTCAAGATTATTTCTCTGCTCTCATCCGTCTGGTTAACCTTTCTGTTAACAATATCCTGTTAAAAATCTACAGTTATCAAAATACATTTTCGCCTGGCTCTATTCAATTATACACACACATACACGCTTACACCTGATATACAGTACCAGCAGTGCGGACCGCCACACGTTGTTATTGCAATCAGTCCAAACACAAGATACAGCCGTGCGGTCCATCGCACGCCGTGTCCTCTGGAAAGCACACGCCTTCTTGATTAGAGCCAGTGATCAGTGGTTAATTAAATAAATTAACAAATGCCAAAGACCAGACGTGGAGGAGTGAAGAAGCGCGCGCGTAAACTACTTCGCGAGTTGATCTTAGAACCTGTAGATCCCGGGCTATCGCAATACATTGGTGTAACACCGCACTACGATCCTGAATACGAACAATTATTCGCGAATCATCACACCGCTACCTTAGAGATCTCGCGACGCGCCGAGTGCATAACTTGCATCAAGTGGCCAGCCAAGCTGATTCCAATCGAAGTTGAGCGCCCAAGGACTCCACCCAGCGACATCGACGACAGGGATCTCAGGAAGGCCGGATATCGGTGAACCAAGCAGGGAATCCCGGACCGTTCGATTAACATCTTGACCACCCGTCACAAGGTAAGAAATTATACTTATGCGACCTTTAGCTACCCTCGAACCCCGGGCAATTATTACCAAATCCGCTTCGTTAAACGCGCGAATTCCTTGCGAGTAATCCACTTACCATACACGCGTCTTACAACATTGAGTTCTGCCATAATATAATATAGTTAAACACATCAAGAATATTCTAGAATATTTCGAAACGCGCGTCTTTCTCAGAGTTTTCGGACGAAAACTTCTTATCTGATGGTTAGGTTTTGTTTTATGACGCGCCCTTCGAGTTTCAATTTTATGACTCACTCTTTGTCTAATACTGAGTTTCTCTTTCCTGACGCATCCCGAGTTTCACTTTTACGACTCATCCTTTTTGCCTGCGTCTCGATTTCACTTCTTTTTTTACTCATCCTGTTCTCCGCGAATAGCTTAGTTTTCCGAATGCTCCCTCTGTTTTGTTTAATATTAAGGTAAAATGCACCCTCTTCGTTAAGTTCCACTCCCTATCTGCGTATCCATCGCGAATAACCTTGATCGCAGGTATCTCCGGGGAGAACCACGCGGTTCATTTGACCCGAAATTTGCGATCGTGTCCCGCGAAAAATTCTGAGCTCTGCAATCCCCGTCTCGCAGCCGGAATTCGCCGGGACGTAACAATTAACAATAAATATGTTATTTAAATAAAATTTGACGTGCGGCTAAGACGTCACACCCTCCTATTTTTACATCAGAACATTTGGAAGATGTCATGTATTAACTAAATTTGCCCTTTGCAACGATTGCTATCGCGATCTTCCAAGCATCGAACTGCGTGAATGGTCCGCGATATCCTTGCATATAGTCGAGACAGGTTACTACGCACCCGGTAGAATTGCATGTTATAAATGCAACAAAGCATTAAGTTTTGCTAGATCAGGAACTTCGTGCCGTTTGTGTACCGACAAATTAAACGAATTCGATCAAAACCCTGCGAGTATAAATGGTTTAATTAATAATCCTGAACGAAATCTGGTGCTCCGCACTGAGGAAGTACCCCAACTGCCTAATCTGCACCGTTAACTACACCTCGCCTTGACTCAAATCTCGCAATCGATCGCGATCTTCACCAATATCCTCGCATATTCTACAAAAATCCGGTAACCCTCAGTCGGGGGTTATCCCTGGAGACATTCCGAAATAGCGACATAGCCCGGTACAAATCCGAGAACGCGAATTCACAGTTATCGCGCCGCGATAGTACAGGGACGTAACAACAGTTTCTACAGTTTTTAATATATTCCTGTATGTCCTTCTTCATAGTTGGCCAATAGTAATTTTGTCTAATTCTATTATAAGTTTTTGTTATTCCTTTGTGTGTCCTCCAATTTTGGTCGCATGCTTCTCAAAGATAATATCTTGTCTTTCATGCAGGTCAGGATTTCGTATTAAGGATTTGCAAATTGTTATAGTTATAGGCAAGTCTAATAGGAATCTCTTGAGGTTTTTGTACATGAAAATCCAGGGAATTGAGTCATATAGATCGTTTTGTGCTAGAGTGGCCTTCACTTGGACACAGTACAATTGGACACGGTGCAAATGGACACGTTACAAATGGACACGAGATTGTGCACACGGTTCAATTGGACACAGTGCATTTGGACACAGTAATTTTGGATACAGTAGCTTTTGGACACATAAGAAAATACGCATCGTTTACTTGGACACCGCTCAATTGGACACTGTTCATTTGGACACCGTTCGTTTGGACACAGAAAGATGCGCACCGTTCATTTGGACACCGTTCGTTTGGACACCGTTATTTGCCCACCGTTCATTTGGACACCGTTCATTTGCCCACTGTTCGTTTGGACACCGTTCATTTGCCCACCGTTCGTTTGGACACCGTTCATTTGCCTACCGTTCGTTTGGACACCGTTCATTTGTACACAGAAACATGCGCACTGTTTGTTTGAATATGTAACAGATGGAGAGAAATAAAAATCATTTTGGGAAAATATAATCAGTATTCTTATAACACTTTATACTGGTAAATCTATGTAAAATATGAAATCGTGAAAAGGAGATACATTTGAAGGTTATAATATCTGTCAAAATAAAATATATTCATACTTATATATCTCTGATACTGATGTCATTAATTTTACATTGCTTTTAGCACTTTGTTTAGCCTTTCGCATATTTGGATGTCATGCATGGATACAGTGGGTTCCGCCCCCCTGCGGGGGGGCTCCACTTCCGGAAGATATAACCTAACCCAAACCTATTTCTTATTTAAAACAAAAATTTGGTGTGGATTACGTCGTATAATTTAAATCAAATTTTGGTGTTCAAACGAACGGTGTCCAAACGAACGGTGGGCAAATGAACGGTGTCCAAACGAACGGTGGGCAAATGAACGGTGTCCAAACGAACAGTGGGCAAATGAACGGTGTCCAAACGAACGGTGGGCAAATGAACGGTGTCCAAACGAACGGTGGGCAAATAACGGTGTCCAAACGAACGGTGCGCATCTTTCTGTGTCCAAACGAACGGTGTCCAAATGAACAGTGTTCAATTGAGCGGTGTCCAAGTAAACGATGCGTATTTTCTTATGTGTCCAAAAGCTATTGTATCCAAAATTACTGTGTCCAAATGCACTGTGTCCAATTGAACCGTGTGCAAAATCTCGTGTCCATTTGTAACGTGTCCATTTGCACCGTGTCCAATTATACTGTGTCCAAGTGCACCACTTCCTTTGTGCTATACTAATGGTTTTTAGATTTAATTCGGTTATGGCATCGCGTAATGACCGAATGCAATTTAAGATATCATTCTATTCGATAGGAGTTCTATCATCTTGTTTTATTGGAATGTTTATCAGAAGTTTTCCGTTATTTAGATTAGTAATACGTGTTCTATTAAATGTAAGTTCCTCGTAATTTGGAAGTTTGTTTTCTTTATGATAATCCTTAGCTCCTAAAATTTTTCGGACATTCGCGAATTACAGTGCTGTTCTGATTTTATACAATCATTAATGAACGCGTTATTGAGACTCTGATACTTCATTTTTACGTGTGAATTTAATAATTTTTCTAACTGCACGTGCTTTTAATTTTGAGATACATCGGAATATAGTGATATTCGGAAGTGACAGTTCTGAGCGGTTAATTACAAGCACCCCGCTCACTGTTACTGAAAAATTTTGTGCTTTATACCTGGTTCTGCGATAACGGCTCCGAGCTGGTTCACTCCGCTCGTCGTTATAACCGGAGCTCTCTCTTTAGTGAGGCGACCCCGCACATCGAGAGTAGTGAACGTAGGGAGTGGTGCACTTGGACACAGTATAATTGGACACGGTGCAAATGGACACGTTACAAATAGACACGAGATTGTGCACACGGTTCAATTGGACACAGTGCATTTGGACACAGTAATTTTGGATACAGTAGCTTTTGGACACATAAGAAAATACGCATCGTTTACTTGGACACCGCTCAATTGGACACTCTTCATTTGGACACCGTTCGTTTGGACACAGAAAGATGCGCACCGTTCATTTGGACACCGTTCGTTTGGACACCGTTATTTGCCCACCGTTCGTTTGGACACCGTTCATTTGCCCACCGTTCGTTTGGACACCGTTCATTTGCCCACTGTTCGTTTGGACACCGTTCATTTGCCCACCGTTCGTTTGGACACCGTTCATTTGCCCACCGTTCGTTTGGACACCGTTCATTTGCCCACCGTTCGTTTGGACACCGTTCGTTTGGACACCAAAATTTGATTTAAGTTATACGACGTAATCCACACCAAATTTTTGTTTTAAATAAGAAATAGGTTTGGGTTAGGTTATATCTTCCGGAAGTGGAGCCCCCCCGCAGGGGGGGCGGAACCCATTGTATCCATGCATGACATCCAAATATGCGAAAGGCTAAACAAAGTGCTAAAAGCAATGTAAAATTAATGATATCAGTATCAGAGATATATAAGTATGAATATATTTTATTTTGACAGATATTATAACCTTCAAATGTATCTCCTTTTCACGATTTCATATTTTACATAGATTTACCAGTATAAAGTGTTATAAGAATACTGATTATATTTTCCCAAAATGATTTTTATTTCTCTCCATCTGTTACATATTCAAACAAACAGTGCGCATGTTTCTGTGTACAAATGAACGGTGTCCAAACGAACGGTGGGCAAATGAACGGTGTCCAAACGCACGGTGGGCAAATGAACGGTGTCCAAACGAACAGTGGGCAAATGAACGGTGTCCAAACGAACGGTAGGCAAATGAACGGTGTCCAAACGAACGGTGGGCAAATAACGGTGTCCAAACGAACGGTGTCCAAATGAACGGTGCGCATCTTTCTGTGTCCAAACGAACGGTGTCCAAATGAACAGTGTCCAATTGAGCGGTGTCCAAGTAAACGATGCGTATTTTCTTATGTGTCCAAAAGCTACTGTATCCAAAATTACTGTGTCCAAATGCACTGTGTCCAATTGAACCGTGTACACAATCTCGTGTCCATTTGTAACGTGTCCATTTGCACCGTGTCCAATTGTACTGTGTCCAAGTGAAGGCCACTCGTGAACGTAGCGTAGACACCAGTGTGTAGCTTACTAAATTTGCAGTGCCAAAACACGCAGTGCAGAAGGAATTAATTAATGACCTTCGTGTTCTTTGCAACTATTCAGTTATTCCGAGTGCGCGTGCTTGTCCTTCGACGTGTGCTTAACTTGAGTTAATCGGAAGCGAAGGCTTTGGGGCGGACAAATCGCTCGTTGTTGCTTTTGAATTTCTGTGCATTCGATAGACGTAGGAGAGCTAGTGAGGCCATTCCGCACACTCTCGCTTTTCGTTCTCTCTTCTTGATGAGGCGACCCCGCACATTTAGAGTTGAACGAGGAGGCGGATATCGAAATGATTGTCAATTAGATATGCCAGGGACACGCTGTGCTGGTCGAAAAAATCAGCTTAGACGATTAGTAGCGCAATACTATCGGGCCCTCGAAAATAATTCGTTCGAATTAACCGATACTCAAAATAATTTTGTATCCGAGCCGATACCCGAAGTAAATAACTACACTTACAAATTAATTTCGATCACGGTCGAACAATCTCCGTTACCATATTCAGAAATCCCGGAGAACGACCCACGTCGTGAATATTACGCACAGACTCAAATTCGAAACGTTAGCGCCAGCAGCGAATAAAAGAAATATATATATACCATTGTTGTTTTCATATTATACTATTTTTGTGTGTTTTATTATACCCTACCCTATAATTGCATTATCTTATTTTCAGAATATTCTTATATTTTATTGCATAGCTTATTTACATATATATATATATATATATATATATATATATATATATTATTTTAAAATGTATACATAAGCCTAAACTCTGTATACATAGAATCTAGAGATCTTGCACAATAATTCTGCCAAAAATCATTTCTTAAAATTCATTAGCCAAAAATATATATATATAGAAATACATTTGTATGAAAGACAGTTCATATATATATATATATATATATATATATATATATATATATTTTGTAACCGTATATTTCTTTTTAAATTATTTAATTAATAATTATTGATTCGGCGGGCGGTTCTCCGATGCCCACGGTACACCTTCGGCGCGTATTTCGAATATCGATCTCGCGATCCACAAATATTCCCGGAATCACAAATAAACCAAGTTGGGCGCCAGGTACGGCAGGCCGCACCATTCACGAAAAACGCAACACCAAAAGATAATCGCGCGACCGATAATTAACGCGACGGCGAAATTCCGCGGCTATTCAATATACCCGAAATGGTAGAGGGGGGGGGGGTTCGGGGCAGACGGGAGAAATCTTGAGAGTCGAGAACACGGGAGCCAAAATGAGCATTCGGTCGGTTAAAACAAAGATAACAATAATATATTTAAAACGAAAGAAACAAGCGTATAGAGCCGTTCGTATAAATAATAGCCCCTTTGGTGACAGTAATTATTTTACAGGCGAATAAGAGAGAGAGAGAGAGAGAGAGAGAGAGAGATATTATTTCCGCGGAGACCGGCACGACCGGCGCAACAGTATCAAATTACCGGGCGTCTTACGCGCTTTAACTCGACTTTTCGGCCGCGAGGATTTCCGCCGTACGAGACTTAATTAGGCCGCGACAGCTAAAGAAATCTCTCGAATACGCCGGTAACTACTTTACGCACGCTCGTGAATCCGCTTTGATATAATAAAAAATACTAGATTGCACGACTCAAATCGTCTGTTGGTCCGGCTCGCGGTAAGCTGATATACGTCTCAATAACAATGACGGTGACCTTTGCGTTGAAATGCCTAATCTCTAGCTCGAATGACTCGCGGAAACTAACAGCGGGCTCCAAGACACCCGATAGATTTATTGTACGAAATTTTAGGATTTCGCTTCCTTCTGACTCTAATTTCTTACAAAACTCACAAAACACGCGCTAACAATACACAGAAACAATACGGAAACTATCGATAATGACTGTGGTGTACGAGTCGCGCGGCGCAATACTTTGCGCGAGTCGGAATGTCGATCGCGTGAACGCAAAAATCCCGATAATTCACAACATATTATACAAACAAACGCGAAAATAACACTAATGACTGTCGGCGGCGGCGAAGTGAATAGAGAGAGTCTATTTTACCTAATTCGGATAAGCGACATTTGCCCGTCGGCCATGCGACTTAATCTACCAAAAATATTCACCAAGTTAATCCACCAAAACGCGTGGCTCGACAACTATTAAGGGCGCGACTCATCCGAATTAATTACCTACAATTATTCGGCAACAAAATCGGTCGACGATGCTCGTCCCACCGGCAGGAAGTTCTCGGTGCTTCCCTTAATCGATTCGGTATTTCGCTCGCTCCTGGGAAAACCTGCGTCCTCTCTAAAGGCTCGCCGAACAGTGCCGAGCGAGAGTCCTGCAGGAGACACGTCGGCGCGATAAATCGCTATCGCGCCACTTGTGGCGCTTTCGCGTTACGCAGGGCCGTCCTGCGGTCCTCGCGATCCTTGTTGTCATCACGGCCATGTTGGTGGGTTCATCGCCCCGGAGTTTCCCAAATTTTCTTGTTCGGCTTAAAGGTGCGGGCTTACGGCTGCGCCTGATCGGCTCTCTTCCCTATTTAATGGAATAGGTTCCGGATTGAGAGTCCGCTCGTCGCCCCGTCCTTGGGACTCCCTCGCTTCGTGCGGGTGGAGTGGCCTCCCCTTTGGCCGGATTATTCCGGCCCTCCGCTCTCTTTTCCTGCCGTAAGAAATATATATTACCGGCAGCGATGTTTACTAGCCACCAAAAGTGTCTTTTAATAGTTAACAAATACGACCTGACGTCTCCTGTGTCCTTGGTGTCCTGGACTCCCGCTCTTCTCTCCTCCTCTCCTTCCGCCGGATGGGATCCCACCGCTCGACCTCGTGCCGATAACCAATTCGCGGGCTCATCTCGAGCTTACATTTTCGATTTTTCTAACCGAAAGTCAGATCCCGCTGATCTGACCATCGGGCCGCTCTCTCCCTAAATTAGGAAGACGCAGGCCCCCGAAAAACCGCCCCTAATCGGGCCATTCGGCCCTTGTGACGGACGTCCCAAAAACGTCACGTCACAATATATATATATATATATATATATATATATATATATACGAATATACAAAAGATCTTTTAATAAACGATAACTTTCAATAAACGAAACTAACTTCAAAAGCATTAAATTCAATTAGGAGATACAAGCGAAAAGAATGAAACAATGAAACAATGAACAATGCAAATGTAACGTTATTAACTAACAAATGCGCGTCCCGTATAAACATAGCAAAATGGGACATTGATACACGCTTTAATATAATAATTTTAAGTACACATACATTTATATGCACACCATAATATTTAACTTTATATTATTCTATATCCTTTATTCAGTAGCATTAAGAATCTTCATACGCATTTATATACTCTACACTACGCGCACACGAATCCTATATAACGTGGCGTTTTTCATTATTAATAATACGTTTAATAATAAGAAGCTAGGAGTATAGGAAATAATATTTTATTCACTATAGCATTATAAAAGTTTTATAAGAGCCTTAAACTGTGCATGGTATGCGGACTAGCCGTCGATCGATATTCTTATCCGCCCGCTCGATAAAATTAAGCGGACAAACAAGTTGGAATGTTGCGAGGGTACGATATAGCTGTCCTTCTCGCACAGAGATCCCTACCAGCGGCGCTTCCACTTGCCATTGCTCCCGCCCATGGGTCTCCCACCAGCATCAGGAAGCCTAAGGCAAAAGCATAGGAAGAATACCCCACCATCTACAAAGAGGCGATCCCACTGCAGCATCTCTCCCACCAACACCTGAAGACCGGAGGAGCTCAGTGCAAGTCCGACGTCCAGCATTACTATTCGCGACGGCAAACTATTAACACGTTTACTACTTTCGAGTTCCGAATACCTTTGTCAAGCGTCAGTAATCCGGCGTTACGCGTCGTCAAACTTCTGTACAAGTCCCCAGTCAGCCAGGTCTGTTCTAACAGATATTGCCAAGTGCTTGCTACAAATTATTGTCAGCAAAAAGGCTACAAATTTGGTACAAGAGTTGTTATTACCGATTAAGCTGGCAGATTGCCGGCAAGAATCAAGCAAAGCTTGCTAACATAACTACACAGCAAATTGGCGGCAGAAACCGAGCAAAGCTTGCTGACATGACTGACATCAGATTGTCGGCAAAAACTGAGCAGGATCTGGAGTGCGCAATCTGATGGCAAATTGGCAGCAAAAACCGAACAAAATCTGCAGCTTATTACAAAGTATTATAAAATAGTTCAGTCGCTTATCGCTATGCGGCGCGTTATTCATTATCTATACCCGTATTCAAATTCTTGTCATGAGTGTATATAAAGCCTACAAAATGCTAATAATATTATAATATATATATTTCTATCAATTCAATTTTTGACATAATTCTTATACAGGAAATTCAGATATTGAATTGATTTTTGGTAAATCGGACAGATAATTGTTCGATTTTCACTTATTCAAACAATTTCTATCCAAAAAGATCATTAATTTTATAAATTAAGTTATTTGAATTTACCTATATGTTTTAACATATTAATATATGATTTTATATAATGTCTAATTATCTAATGGTCATTTTATGACCAAAACTTATCATCATTTTGTTACTTAGGGTTAAGGCTTTAAATCTATTTAAATATATACTTTTATATGAATGGCCAAAAGCTGCAGAATTTGTTCGGTTTTTGCTGACAATCTGCTATCAGATTGTCTTGCGTAGATCTTGGTCGATTTTTGCCATCAATTTGACGTCAAATCATGTCAAGCTTTGCTCGGTTTTTGCCATCAATTTGCTGTCAGGTTATGTCAACAAGCTTTGTCACCAAAACACAAGCTTAATGCGGACACAGATGGCACTGGATTTGTTACCAAGTTTTGAGCGAATTTGATGCCAATTTGGCAACAATTTGTTATCAAATTGCTTACTGGGTCTTTAAGACTCTTAGATATACTCTGAAACGGAGTTTACCAGCCGCTAGCATAGCGACTGTAATAATAATACAAATTTAACGTTGAGTATAAAATAAAGTGATTCTTTTTATATTGCAACAGTAGTATACAAAAGGGTATGTTCTGGGCCGGATTTTTTTTCACCACCAAAATCAACTAAAAACATCAAAATCACATATAAAATCATTCATAAAAGCAATAAAATTAAAAAAAAAAACAACGTAGGACGCTAAGCCCAAGGGACGCTAAGTCCGAAGGACGCTTACGAAGTGATTAGATCCTTCTTATTTATCCATTGGTTATGTGTATTATCAAAGTTTAGCCATTTAACATAAACTTTATTTCCTTTTCTTTTTAATATTTTTCAATTAAATAGATGTTAGTTGGAATTTTAGTTTTTTATAGTTCTTGTTCATAAAAAGTTCATTTAATCTCTTCACCTTTCATATCTTTAATATGATAACATGGAGGTATGTTTTTACAAACTTTATCTATTACAAATATTTCAGTTGACCAATTAGGTGTATATTCTTTTTCAAACATATGTTTTAATTTATTAATCCTTACATAATCACCAACTTTGAATCGCGTCCTACGGACTAAGCGTCCTTCAGACTTAGCGTCCCTTGGGCTAAGCCTTTCAGGTGCCTTTCGGGCGCCTTTTGGGCACATCTTCAGGTGTCTTTCAGACGCATCCTTCGGACTATTGTCAAGACGGCTTGACGCATCCTTCGGATTTAGTCCATAGGACGCTTCACATGGTGTCATTCCTATAGTTCTATGCTTTCTATTGTTATAAATATTCAACAAATTTGGTAATATATCAACCCACTTGTAATTACCCTGTATACTGAATTGTTTCCACATTAATTCTTTGAGTGATCTATTAAATCTTTCAACAATTGCAGCTTTTTTATCACTATATGTCGAATAATGATTAATTTTATTTTGTTCCATGAGTTTTTAAAAATCTTTATTATAAAATTCTTTCCCATTATCAGTTTGTAGATTTTTGGGTGGTTTATGCTGTGAGTTCGGGTCAACCCCTTGAGACAAACTTTCGGTTCTTGAATGTGAAGCACCTGAAAGGTTTTTCGATAGGTTTTTAAAACAAATACTCATTGCCTTTGATACGCTTTCTCCAGTTTTATTTTTAACAGGAATTGCCCAAGCAAATTTGGAAAAAGTATCAATAATTGTTAATAAATATTTATATCCCTTATTAATTCCCTTTAAGTTACCCGAATCAATTTCAACAAGATCAGCCTGCCAAAGATCATCGATTCCTAATGTAATAGTAGATCTTCTTGGATAATTTCTCCTTGCTGGTTTGTGTAATTCATCAATAATATCGTTTTTACTAACGGTCATTTATTTCATTGAAGAATAACCATTTATCTTCATTTGTTTTAAGTACTTTTCACGTGGAAAGTATTTCAAATTTTTAATAAAATCTTTTTCACGTTAATGAATTTCTTCTTCAGATATTTGTTGAGCCTCAAATAAATGTAATAACTCATAATAAAAATTAAATGATAATTTATATTCATCAAGCCTATCCATTAATTTTAATGATGTTTTGAATTCATTATCTAATATTTCAATTATAACAGATATGGCACTTATTGCAAATAATGGTGTAACAGCAATACCTGATAAACTTGATGCCGCAAATATTGCTTTACTAAGTGATATACCGATTTTACATTTTAAAAAATACTTATAACTTTTTCGATAAACATATATTCGTTTTTTAAAATACTCTTCCATTTATTATTATTAATAAATGTCTAAACATCACCTAAAAATGAAACATTTTAATTTTATAGATAAATATAAAAGAGATGGTGGATTCTTTCCAGATGTAGTACGCGGTATAATTCTAGGTGAATCGGGTAGTGGAAAAACATTTTTATCTACTAACTTTGTCGCAAACAAATGGCTACCATATAGGCAATTATATGTTTATAGTCCATCTATAGACCAACCTACTTATGTAGGATTAGAGAAAGAGTTGGAAAAAGATAAATATGATATTGATTATTTATTTGAGGGTAATTGGGAAAAAATTTTACCAGTAGAAGAATGTGCATCAAATAGTTTAGTAATTTTTGATGATGGAATGTTAAAAGATCAAAATAAAATAATAAGATATTATTGTGAAGGAAGGCATAAAAATATTAGTATTCTCGGATTATATCATAAATACACTAAAATAAACCCTATAATTAGAAAAAATTCAAATCTGTGGTTTATTTTTAATGAGTTTGGAGATAATCTCAAAAAAATACATGAAGGATTGGCTTCTGAATTAACATATGAAGAGTTTTGTAAGTTCTATAAAAAAGCTTGGTCAGAACCACATGGATTTTTGGGAATTGATAAAACAAAAAATGATAAATATTTCTTTCAAAAAAATAATGAATTAATATTATTATTATAAATGGGAAGAAATTTACGTAATGTGTCAGACAAAAGACAACTGTTAAATACTGATTCAGAATTGTCGAATGCGTCCTTCGGACTAAGTCTTTCAGATGCTTCACCATCGTCGTCAAATACAAAACCGTTAAATACAAAACCGTTAAATACAGAATGTACACATAAGATGTTAAATACAGACTGTACTCATAAGATGTTAAAGCCACTTAACAAACCTCCGGTTCTTGAATGCAAATCTCCAGTTTTTAACATGAAAACGGGGTTTAATTTTGGAAATAAATCATTTAAAAGTACATATGAAATGATGGGTACAACTCCACAAGAACTGGCTGAAATAGAAAAGAAGCAAAATGAATTAAGAAAAACATTTCAAAATGCAAGAAATTTAAATACTAAAAAAAGTATAGATTTAGAGAAAAAAAATTAACCAATAACTTCTAGACTGGATGAAACGAATAAAGAAATTAACATATTGATTGATAAACTGGACTCGAGTTTAAAATCTGCACCTGAAAGGCACCTGAAAGGCGTCCAAGAGACGCTAAGTCCGAAGGACGCCACAGATGTACAACCTTATCAAGAGAGATACTAAACTTGAAGAAATAATAAAACTCCTTAAAGGTTATACAGAGACTGACGATAGTGATGAAGTATTTGAAGAGACCTTCGAGCGTGCTTCGGACTTAGTCTTTCAGACGCACCCTTTGGACGAGGTACAATCTGTTAGCTCGTGCTATTCACATAAAAAATCAGCTTTTCCAGTGTCACCAAGAATTAAAGAAGAAGGGGGCCCCTTATGGAATAAATATAAAAACCATCTTTATGATGAAAGTTTGGATTCTGGTGTGACAGAGACAATGATGATAGGTTAATGATAGGGAATAAAACTGTAAGAGTAACACAAAATGATAATCTTGTTTTTTATGATGATAATAATATAAAAATAGTAACTCAACTTACTAATCCTTTAATAAAATTATTAACAGAAAAAAAAGTACCATATAATTTCAAAGATATTTATGGTGAAGATGCTATAAAAAAATATAAGAATATAGTTTATAAAACTAATGCAATTTATAAAGATAATGATCCTAATAAAGGACCAGCTTCAAATAAATATACAAAATGGGAATATATTTTGAGATATTTATGGGAAGAAATGAGTGAGTCAAAAATTAGAAAAGCACCTGAAAGGCTATGTCCAAGGGACGGAAGTAAAAAAGGAGGTGGTTTTATTAATAAACTTTCAAATAAACTAACCGGAAAGGTTCCAAAAATGCATTTACTGGGATATAATGCTTGTGGGCCTTTTACGAATGTTGAGGAGAGATTAAAAAAGGGGTGGAAAGGAATAAATCCTTTAGATGAACATTGCAAACAACATGATCTTTTTTATTATACAAACCCAAATGTAGATTATAGTGAAATAAAGAAAGCAGATAAAACTTTACAAGAAGCAGCGTGGATGAGAGTATTGTCACCAGATGCTAGTAAGTCGGAAAGATTTTGGGCGTGGGTTGTTACAAATGCCATGAAATCAAAAACAAAATTAGGAATGGGATACATGAGTGAAAAAGATTTGTTATCATTATTAAAGAGGGCATTGGAAATATATAAAAAGAATCCACAATTAGCTAAGAACATTTTAAAATATTATGAAGATCGAAATCATCCATATAAAACAACTGGATTGATGTCAAGCAAACCTTCGGTTCTTGAATGTGAAAAGGACGCATTCGGCAAAACTATTGAGAACTTAGGGGGTTTTCCTTGGTTAGCAGCTCTCCCAATGATTTTCGCTGGTTTATATTATCTTATGAGTTCGGGTATGGATATATATAGAACAGTTAAAGAGAACAAATTTCTGGATGAAACATTAAAAGAACAGATTAGAAATAATAAGGCATCCGAAGGACGCGAAGAAGGATTAACCCATGTAGATAAAACTCAGGCAGATAAAATGATGCCATTAATTCAGGTCAAGCCCTTTGTACATTATAATTTCGATATCCCACGTGAAGAAACTTTCAACACACCAAAATATCAACCATCACTCTTTAAATATCGTTATTAAATGGAATTAAACCTATCATCTTATCAAAAACAAAAATTGAAGAAAGCTTGGTTTTATGATACAGGTGAAAAAATTAAATTGAATTCAAAACATGTTAAAAAAAAACAAATACTGATTATTATGGACTATTTCCATCATTATCTATTAGAAATGCAAATAAAGTATTTAGACACACAAATGGAAAATAATAAAGGTGCAGAACTCAACCTATCTAAAAAAGAAGTTGAAAATTTAATATTAAAACCTTTATCAGATGATGATATAAAACAATATGTAAAAAAACTTAAAATACCTAATTTTAGAAACGTCTATTTAAATTTAAATGAATTACCTAAGAAAATTAGAAAAAATGAGTGTGGTATTGTTAATCTTTTTTTTCATTGGGTTTGCTATTTCAAAAATAAAAATCATATATATTATTTTGATTCTGTAGGGGGAGATGCGCCTATAGAATTGAAAAATTATTTCAGAGGAAATAGACTCATTATAAATACAAAGAAAGTACAAAAGAAAAGTGATCCAGCTATTTGTGGTTAAGGTAAATGGCTATAACTTCGTCAACGGATATAATTTCGTCAGGCCTTCTTAAAATTAAATAAATTAAGCAATCTCGCGCATATCGACTATATTTCCCGATTTGAAACGATTTGAACACTTTTTATCGTCTCAATACGGAAATTTTGAACCGAAAGACGCATAAAAAATAAGGATATATACGTTTATCCTAACGCGGAGTCGCCACAAGCGCCACTGACGTAGCGGCAGTCACGCACAAGACCTAGCGACGAGCGGACGTGTCTTAAGATTTCAGATTTCAATTGGTAAGTAAATTCAGTTTTTTGTTCATGATTTTACATAAATTAAGTTTGAATAAAATATAGAAAAAATTTTTATTCAAGTTTTCACATTATTTGTTTAAATAAAATGGATGACGAAATTATGTGTCCTTAAATTGCCTCGTGGCTCTTATTTCGTCACACTGATGAAATTAAGTGAGAATGCTTACGGAGTAATTGTAAGTTTTTACATGTGTAAAAAATATTTCGATTTTTTACAATAATTTTTTTAAAAACGCTAATAGAGTTTACAATACTAAGATTAAATTTCGTCATAGAATTACCTTGCGTTTATTAAAGTAATCTTCAATTTTTGAAATGTCAATTCGATATGACGAAATTAGATACATTGTGGTTTTTACTCGGGTGGATATAACTTCATCAAATACATTTTATTAATAAAAGTCTAAGAAAAAAAACAAACGAACGTCATTTCACTCCAGCGTTCACTTATTCTATTCTTGAATACTACCAACAATTATTGTTTGTCCTCCTTATTTATGTGGAAAAGAAATAATATTGAATGACGATATTATATCCAACATAAATGATACTTGTCTCTTATTTCGTCACTCGGCAAAAATAGATACTGTCAGTGTTAAATAGACTGGACTATTTCGCCATGCACTTTTCATTTTATTTAATATAACAAATAATTAAATTGTTTTTATTATAATAAATTTAATCAACTCAATTGCTATGTTTATTTTTCTATTTATGCCTGTATCTCATTTTTATAGTTTTGAAGATGGAGAAAGGGAAGAAGTCCCAAATCAAAAAGAAACCCAAACGAAACATGAATTATAATGATCAAACGATGAAACTAGCTTTACAACAAATTAGCGAAGGGATGTCCGTAAGCAGCGCTTCGAAAGCATTTGGCATTCCCAGAACTACGCTTCAAGATAAAAAATTTGGACATCAACGATCAGTCGGAGCTCCTACTATATTGAGACAAGATGAGGAAAAAGTTTTTATCAATTGGATAGTCGAACTGGGAAAGCAAGGATTTCCAGTAACAAAGGACCAACTCTTGTACAGTGTTTCCAACTACATGGCAGAAAACGGACGTATCAATTGTTTCAAGGATGGAATTCCAGGGCGCCGATGGTATGAAGGTTTTTTAAATCGCCACAAAGAAATATCCAAAAGAGTACCTCAAAATTTGTCGACGGCTAGAGCAAACATAAGTGAAGAAGGAGTTCGAAATTGGCATGCAAAAATCAAGAACTTTTTTGAAGAATATGGTGATCTCAAACAGGTTTTAACTTGTCCCAATCGCATTTTCAATTGCGATGAGACAGCTTTTTACCTTTGTCCAAAAGATAAATTCATTCTCGCCAAAAAAAGGATCTAAACAGATTTATAGTAGAATAACTAATGACGAAAAGGAATGCCTGACAGTTCTTATTGGAGCATCAGCTACTGGATGTTTAATGCCACCATTAACTCTGTTCCCATACAAACGCATGCCACAAAATATTGTTGCGAAAATGCCCAAAAATTGGGGAATAGGGAGAACCGACTCAGGTTGGATGACATGCGAGGCATTTTATGAATACATAACAAATATTTTTTATCCATATTTGCAATTAAATAATGTCGAATTTCCTGTTGTCATGTTCCTTGATGGGCACTCATCCCATTTTTCTTTGCATCTAAGTACATTTTGCAGAGAAAAGGGCATTATTTTAATCGGCTTGATACCAAATGCAACGCATCTTCTGCAGCCTATGGATGTATCCTTGTTTCACCCCCTTAAGAACGAGTGGAAAAAAATAATCCATGAATGGCGGATCAATAATAACGGTGAACGTCTGAAAAGGGAGGATTTTTCAGGTTTAGTTAACGAATGTTTGCAAAGAGCAGCTAAACCAGAAACGATACGCAATGGCTTCAGGATCTGTGGATTATACCCATTCGATGTGAATGCAGTGCCTTTTGAAAAACTATTAAAAACTACAGCCGATGATTCAGAAAAAACAGAAAGTGAAGAATCAGAGCCAAGAGAAAAAAAATGAAGAAGATATTTGCTCAATTCTGTCAGTCATTGAAAGTACGATAGGAGTCGAAAGATTAAAAGAGTTCAAGAGATGTGAAAAGGATCAATGGAATGGCCAAACGAAAGATGAGGGTCTTTTTAATTTTTGGTTAGACATTAAAAAAAAAATACCTGACTCATCACTTCAAAATATGAGTATTTCAGAAAATAATCAACAAGAGCATAATACAACACTCGAGGCAAATATAAATTTTTCCGCCCTTGAACTTGATGAGAATTTCGCTGCGAACGGTGTAATCGACTTGGATATAAATGCAGATGGTTCAGTTGTGATTTCGACACCAAAATCAAGCTGTGCAGATACTCCACAGATTTTCCGACAGTTTGATGACTCACCGATCTCCAACCTAACAGAACAACGAGATGAAAATGCCAACAACCTCGAAAATTTTGATAAACAAACACCGATTACCCAGAAAAAAATATTTCCATCTCCGTTCAAAAATGCGCTTTTTTGGGCAGACACCCCAGTTTCAACAACCAAATCTGGAAAAGTTAGACGGAAGATAACTCCATCAGTAGCTATTGCTGATGAGTTTATGGCATATCAAATAAAACTCAAAAAGGAAAAGGATGAAAAACTATCCAAATCAAAATCGAAAGGTAAGGGTAAGAAAAATTCAAATAGAAATGAAGATGAAAATGCCAAAAATAATATGACTGATGCGAATACTACAGAAATAATCAAAGGTGATTATGTAGTAATTCTCTATGAGGGTGAGAAATTCCCAGGCCTGATACTCGATATTGAAGAAGGACCAAAGTTTAAAATAAAAACAATGGCAATGGGTGGTATGAGTATACAGAATAGATGGAAATGGCCTGATAAGGATGATATTCTAGTCTACGAAAGAGAAGAAATTGTAAAAAAGATCTTGCCACCCATGCTCTTGAATAATAGAGGGATCTATTCCGTAAACATTGATTAATGATATTTAAATAACGGTGATAATAGATGTAAGAAAAAAATTAATGATACTTAAATAACGGTGATAATAGATATAAGAAAAAAATTAATGAGACTTAAATAACATGTGATAATAGATGTAAGAAAAAAATTAATGATACTTAAATAACGGTGATAATAGATATAAGAAAAAAATTAATGAGACTTAAATAACATGTGATAAATAGATGTAAGAAAAGAAATTCTGTTATTTGTGAGTAAATATTTAAACAAGATTGATTAATAAGTCATTATTTGTGATAAAATTAATTTTCTTTTATACACCCCATATTTAAACGCTCTAGTCCAATTGACGGAATTACGTACGAGTAGTGACGAAGTTGAAAACTACACAATATTCTATGACGAAATTACGTACACGGAGTGACGAAGTTAAAAACGATACCGTTTTTTCTGACGAAATTAGGTACAAAATAGAGGTTCGAAAAAACTACTTTTTTGTTATAACTATCAATAGTTTATACATTTGATACACTTTCTAAAGTTTGACAGATTCGTTTTACCCGATAAATAATTCCCTCCATAGGAAAAACAACCTAAACATAATATTTTAAGGTCATAATGCATGTACACCGTTAGCATGACGAAGTTATAGCCATTTACCTTACTTATGTATAATAGTTCTTTATTTGTTGGGAGTTAAAAAAATAAAATGGAAAGATATAATAAAAACAATTGGAATAGGTGATATTAAGGATGTTTTATACTATAAGCATCCCTTGGACTAAGCCTTTTTAAAAGTAAATGACATTGATATATTACCTAAAGTGTAAGACAAAAACAAAATCAATGCGTGAGCATAAAGAAAATAAAAATGTAAATGAAGATTACATACATAAAATATATATTTTGATAGCAAATTGAAAGCTCTCAAAAAATAAATCTTATATATGGCATCAAAACATAGTTCACATCAAAACCTTTTGTTTGAAAAATATCAAGATAAAATTGTGAAATTATAATACAAGTATATTTATCCTGAAATTAAAAGGCATGGCAAGGAATATGATTTTCATATAAAATTTAATGAGAAACATGGTTTTATGCCAAACAAAACAAGAAATTTACCAAAAATACGAGTTACAAAGGAAGATGGAAGTGCTTATCTTGAAGGTACAACTAGCTTTTTAGTTAACAATTATTTTGCGTACATGTGGAGTTTGATTAAAGTTTCAATGTTCAATACTGAGTTGGATAATAATTATAACGTTGGTCATATTAGTACATTGAAAAAGCGCGCTAATATTTCAAACGAAGGTGAAGGAAGTGGTCAAGCAAGTGGTTTTATCGCTGAGAAAAAATAAGGGTTTGATTAAGGGTGATGGTTTGTTTTATCCTACAATTGATATGGGAGATTTAATTCCTGGTTTCTTTGATGATATAAGTGGGCCTATATTTGGTGTAGACATACAACATTGTAATGACTTTAAAAGATGATTTGAGTGACTCATTGTTTACATTTAGTGACGCCGAAATAGCCCCACCTCGCAGAAAAATTAATTTAGAAAGTTATCGTTTAAAAGTTTGGTATATTGAATATGATGAAATTGCAACGACAAACTTGATAGACGAATTGAAACATTTTAGTTTAGCTGGTAAATATGGGTTTACATATAAATGCTTTCAGTGTGTAGAATATCGAGGATTACCAGATTTAAATACTTTACGTATGCCCTTAAATGATTTTGTTTTTACTCAGAAACCAAACTGGGCATTTGTTTTCTTTATAAAAGATAAATTTCTGTACGACCAAAATGAGAATCCAACAAATTGGGACCATGCTAATATTAAAAATATTCAAATATTGTATGGAGAAGAAAGACATCCTTCCGAACCTCAAAATTATGAAATTGAAAAAGGAGATTATTATGAGTTGTATCGTTCAAGTTCAGAATACGATGAAGCATTATATGGTCCTGATAGAATGATTTCTCAGTTTCACACGGTTGACAATTTTATAAAATATAATTGCTTTTTTAATATTGATTTGAGGAATAAACCAAAGAGTATTTCCACTGTGGAGAAATTACCAAAAATTTTAATTGCTGATTCTTCCAAATCTTTCAAGGGATTAAATTGTTATGTAGTATTTGTAAACCAAAAGACTATAGCTTATGATATGGTTATGAGTAGAATGATAGTTCAATATTTTAAATTAAAATCTTTAGATATACATAAATTTATAATTTATAATTGCTAATAAATGCTGTACAAACTGAAAGGAAATTTAAAAGATGGTGTATCTTTTAGTTTTGATAAACTTAAACACATAAAGTTTGGTGAAATAGGATTGGTAGATATATATATTCCTGGATATGATAACACGTCAGAAAGTCTAAGCGTTAAAGGGGTGTCTGAAGAGCACCTTAAAGGCGCCGAAAAGGTATTTGAAAGACTAAGTCCGAAGGATGCGTCCTATCTAAAGGATGCTAAGTCCGAAGAATGCTTGGTACAGGGGACGCTTAGTCCGAAGGATGCGTCTGAAAGACTAAGTCCGAAGGATGCGTCTGAAAGACTAAGTCCGAAGGACGCTTTATCATCTGAAATTACATTTTTATTTATGCCGGAAGAACTAAATTTAGAGGATGCGCATGAAAGGTGCCAGGAAGGCTATGCCCAAAGGATACTAACAAAGTATACAATAACTATTAATTTAGGTCAAGGTCTTAATTCAGCTGAAGATATTCAAAAGAATGTCATATATAAAGTTAAAAATATTCTAGAAACAAAAAAAAAGAACTGGGCACCAAAATATAAAATTGATTTAGAAGTGAGTTCTATTAGCGTTGAATTTGATAAAAATGATAAATTAGTGAACAAAATATTTGACGCAATAGAATCAAGGGTGTTAAACTCTGAAAATGAAGGACTTTCTCTTATTAAAAAAGAACCTGGTAAAATTAATCTAGGTTTACTAATCCAGGGTGTATTTACTATTCAAAACTTAAAAAATCTTATAGAAGAAGAAAGAATAAATCTCATAGAAGAAGTACCGTTAGCTTTTGATATAAACAAATTTAAATTTGAGAAGAATAATAATGAAACAAGGGTATATAATCCTGTAAAATTAATAATAACCCATTCTGGTAAAATATTTATTTCAGGTCAAGCCCTTGATATTCCACAATATGCTGTTATAGAGTCGGGTAAAGAAACTGTATTCAAAGGTGAAAACCAGAAGGGAGTCACACTTAGTTCAGGTCAAGCATCTGAAAGACACCTGAAAGGCGCCGAAAAGGTGTCTGAAAGAACGTCTGAAAGACTAAGTCCAAGGACGCTAAGTCCAAAGGACACCCTTGATATGTGTGTATATTCAAATTTTGTGGAAGGACCAATATTTAGATTTGTTGTAAATAAATTACCTGCTTATATTAAACCTATGAATGTAATGTATTTTCGTTTTGAAGATAACATAGGTCTATTTGATAAATTAAAACTTACTTTCGAAGGAGAAGGTCTGAACTTAACTCAGGTCAAACACCTGAAAGGCGTCGAAAAGGCTAAGTCCGAAGGACGTTTAGTCCAAGGGACGCCCTTAAAAAATGTGAGCGTAATGATTGACTTACATGAAGTGCATCCTATGGACTAAGCATCCTTCGGACTTAGCGTCCCTTGGACTAAGCGTCCCTTGGACTTAGTCTTTCAGACGTTCTTTCCGACGTTCTTTCAAGTTTTATCTGGTATTCACATAACCAAAAGGAGACGTTTCTATATTATTATTTAAATATACTTTATCGTTGTATGCTGATAATGCTATTTTATTTGTTTTAATAGTGTAAAGTTTCAACTCTTTTGATGTAATATTGTATACAGTTTCAGTTGTGCTTTTACCTTCAAACAAATAGTTTTTATACATATCAAATTTCATTTTTTTTATATTTGATCTTTTTATTCCTTTACATACTTTTTTCTCTTTTATTTTTGTTATAAACTTTTTAGTATTTTTACAAAACTTTGTTTCAGTTTCATCATATCTAAAAGCATACATTTTAGACCTTAATCCAACCCATTCTCTTAAGGGTATTCCGAGATATTCATCTTTGAATAAACCGATTACTTTTTTATTTACTTGTGGCATCCAATCAATTTTATAATCACTCGTATCAAAGTATTGTATAAATTTTTTTATATCCAAGTAAAGATCATCTGTTTCCACATAAATAATAAATGAATCAGTATCAGTTCCTAACAATTTAGCTTTATCACCATAATTCTTCTTCAAAAAATTATAATAAAACTTATACATCAATAACTTTGATAACTCTAAAACAACAAACCCACCATATATAGGTTTATTTAATGTTATTTCTTTCTTTTTTCTATATACAAGCACTTTATCATCATCTATTATTTGTCTATCTTCATAATTTTTACATCTTGCAAAATTTTTATATGAATAAAACAGGTCCACCTGACATCTGTTTCTTACCTGTTTTATTTGTTTTCCATATACTGAATTATTTATGAGTTTAAAAAAGTCCTTTTCAAATCCATTTTTAGCTTCTTGTCTAAGTTTTGTGTTTAAGTCAATGTAGGGTTTCAACCATGCTTTTTGCCTAAATGATATTACTTTTTTTATGTCTTTTAAGATTATTCCTTGATTAAGACATTCTTGTAACATTCTATAATCAATTAAATAATTATTCTTTGATTTTAACGTGCACATAAGTTTAGTGCCAGTTGGTATTTTACCAATTCCCTTAGATATCATTTCTTTTTGATATTCGGATAATTCATCATAACTAGGTACATAATGTTCGGGTAACATTGGATAATTTTTAAATTTATCATGTAATTCCAATGGGATATCTAAATCAACGAGAAATGTATAACCATATTCTCCATCATAGGGTAAGCTCTTAATTGTTTCAATAGTGAAATCATTTACATCTTCATATTTAAATTCTCCTATAGGAAGGGGTTGACTAAGCGCATACCCATATAAACTATTAGCATCCAAGTATAAAATATAGCTAACATGCTTTTTGGTGTTATATATACCTTATTCTATCGCTTTTTCTTTGGGTAGTTTAACAGTCTTTCCAATTTTATTATCATAAAAGTAACAATTATTAGCTAATGCATATCTGTGTGGAATCATAGATATTCCACCCCTTATTACTGTTTCATATGTTTCATACATTTCCCTATCTGATAATAATTCTAATGTTTGTTCAGTGTATTTTAATGAAGCATGATTAGCAAAATGTGGAGCAGATATATAATATACAGGGTCAAGACCATATTCTTTATAGCATTTTTCTCTGAAATTGTCAAAAACGTCATGTAATAAAACAGTATCTAATTTCAAGTATAAATTATGATATTCTTTTATAGTTTTGCATTTAAAATGTCTGTATACTTTATGTGCAAATTTAAGTTTAGAAGGACTCACATTTTCATCATTTAAAGTTGAATACCATTCTTTACTTTTGCTAGGCAAATATAACTCATACATTTTAGCATAAGAGTCCATCCATTCATACATATAAATTCCCTTTTGTAGAACTAAATGTAAGTCTTCTTTTTTAAATCTCTTTAACATAGTTTTAAATTTGGAATAATCAACTGGCTTAAATACATTCCCATTACACTTTTTGCATCTCCCAATCATTTTAAGTACATCATGTTCGTTTATAGGAAGTAACTTCATATTTGTTATTTCTTGGACAGATTTGCAATGTGAACAAAAATAGTCGTTTACATCGAGTAAGTTTTTAATTAATGAATCTAAACTTTTGTCCATAAATCTAAATGTATCAATGAATCTCACCTCCATATGTATATTATTAATATCTCCTTTCTTTTTAATGATGGTTTTCGAATTACATTCTTTACAGATTTCAATAATTTCATTCTTATATTTTTTATTACATTCTTTACATTTTGATACGTCATACTGTTGTTCATATTGATCAACAACTACGTTATTTATGGAAATTGTAACATAATTTTCTTTTGTGTTTGGCATTATATTTAGAGCTTTCTTATTTTTCCGTGTGTATTTAGCTCCTAGTTTCAGAATCCATCTTAGAAATAATTTAGAATCGTATTTCAAATTATGAAATAATATTGGTACAAAATTTGGTAATTTTAATTTTAAGTTGCAGTTGTTATGCGCTGCCCCGCGATAACGTCCTGTATAGTGATCGTGATCTCTTACTTTACTTTTCTCGTTAGAAAATTCACCATTACAAATATGACATTTTTGAGCTTTTCTGAAATTGTCAATATCTTCTTTTGTCATTGCTATTGGTTTAGTTACTTTTCTAAGTTCATAATATCTTTTTGCATATTTAACAATAAGGTTGTTAAATTCATTCATTAACTGTTCAACACTTCCATTATTTATTAATTGTGTTTCGTCTATTGTATCAAAGCAGAAACTATTCGGCTTATGCTCGTGAATAACAAACCTTCGGTTCTTGAATGCTTCGCATTCGACATTCTTCATAATTGACTTTTGTAATGTTGCTTCAAAATCTGAACTAACTGAATATGGGTGATATTGCTCCGCACCTATGGAACAATATTGTCTATTTAATTTAGTAGGCATTTTTATTTTTTGTTTTTCATATATACACAAAGCAACATGATCATTATACTTTTCTTCTTTCTCAAACGAATCGTTGCATTTTTCACACAAGTATCGTTTTCTACATTTTTTTATTATTTGTCCTTTTAATAAAGCACTCATATTTTTAATTCCAACTACATGCTCTTTGTATATTAAAAGATTTGTACATTTTCTATCTTTATAATTATCACTTACAATAGCTTGACCAATAGTAAACGACGAATCATCTTTATTCTCATCTACTCTAAAAACATTTATAGCTATATTTAAAAAATCTTCGTATTTTTTTATATTTTCTTTTATAATTTGTACAGGATAATTCATATTTAACACTTCATACCTCGATATATCATATTCGTAAGGTCTATATACATGATCATCAGCAGGATTAAATATACTCTCTAATGCATACTCAAAACATCTAAGATTTTCTTGCTTCTCGCATTTAAATTTATTAGTTTTAGTATTGTTAACATTAATGCAGCATTTTTTTGCTATAATATATATATAATTAGGTAATTTAACATAAGTTCCACCTCGAAGAGGGGTGTATTTATCGGATTGTAAATCAAGTTGAATAACTCTATCGAATGTAAACTTGGTGTTTTTTGCATTAAAGCTAGCAAATTTATTTAAAATGATATTATGAATAATTTCTATTATATCTGATATGATGTCCTCAGATAAAATATGCTCAACGTTACTATGAAAATAATGTGTGTGTTTGTCAATTACATTACCACATAAATCCAATACATGATATTGCACCTTTGCAACTAATTTGACTGTTACTGCTGTATGTTTTCTAAATCCAGTTCGTATTTTATCTTCTACGTATGGTTTGGTTCTTCTAAGAAATATGCTTAAATCACAACTATTTATATCCGAGTAGAATGAATAATCAACAAGCATGTTATTCCACACGCCTTTAGCTCTAACAATTTTTACTTCTTCTTCTTCATTGCAATAATTATTTGGTAATTCTTTAAAGTCTTTTGATTTATTTATAATCCCATCTTTCCTTTTTCTTGGTTGAGAAAAAATATTTTCATGAAAAGGAAATTCGTTACTAATTGATGGCTCCATTTATTAACGAAAATTTTTATCAACATAATTTTTAGAGTTAACATTCTTAACATTCTTAAATCTGTGAAAGTTCTGAACATAATTCATCATTTTATTAATTCAGCTCAAGCATTTGAAAAGCATCAAAAGGTGCCCGAAAGGTGTCTAAAAGACTTAGTCCGAAGGACGCTTACGAAGTGATTAGATCCTTCTTATTTATCCATTGGTTATGTGTATTATCAAAGCCTAGCCATTTAACATAAACTTTATTTCCTTTTCTTTTTTTTAGTGTATACAAAATAGAGTGATGAATTAATAAAAATTTTATATAATAAATGGAGAGGAAATGTTCCACATGTCAAATCATTAAACCACATTGTAATTTTGTTAAAGTAAATAATTTAAAATATGGAATCAGTTACACCTGTTACGAATGTAAAAAACTTCAATATGAAAAAATTACTTATGGCGTATGCTTTAAAGAAGTTCCAAAACGATATATGACTAGACATTTTAAACTAGAATGGCATATCAAATTAGACAAATTTATTAATAAACTATTACAAGGCGTCCTACAGACTAAACGTCCTACAGACTAAATCTTTCAGGTGCCTTTCAGGTACCTTTCAAACGCTTGACCTGAATTAAAAAGAATGTTTCCAGTATGGAAAAAATATTAATTGAAAGAAAAAAATATATCTTAAGCAGGTTTACAAGTGAATTAACACTGTGCCAGTGACCTACTAAGACATTGCTGAAAGATGCAAAAACCTCTGTGAGGAAAATCACCTGACGGTATGTACTCGCCAGCGCTGGTTTTTTTTTTTATTTTGAGTACATATCGTCAGGTGATTTTTTTCTTTTTAGTTCTATTTAACTTTAATTTATTTCTTGATTTAAAGTTTAACACTCTAATTGGGCCCCTGAAGTATACATTCTTTTCTAATTCATATCTAGTTTCCTAGATGTGACAGAGAGAATTGTATAGCTCATGTCGAATGCATCTTTCGGACTAAGCGTCCCTTGGACTTAGTCTTTCAGACGTTCTTTCAGACGCTTCACATTCAAGAACCGAAGATTTGCCTATTCCTATTCCTGGCGCCAGGACACACACATACAACGCCACTCAGTTATTTTTTACATGCCATATTATTTACCAAGCCGGCCGCACTTGGCAAATAAAATCTTGAATTGTTGGGATTCGAACCGGCAATCTCAAGATTACTAGGCATGTGTTATCTCCCTGAGCCATACGAAGATAACAGTTAAACATGACTAATTACTGAGTGATATGTGATCCGAGCGCTTCGACGCGCCAGAAAGGCTTAGTCCGTAGGACGCTTAGTCTTTATGCTAAATCCGAAGGACGCACGTGGTTATCTTTTTTTTTAATTTTATTGCTTTTATGAATGATTTTATATGTGATTTTGATGTTTTTAGTTGATTTTGGTGGTGAAAAAAAATCCGGCCCAGAACATACCCTTTTGTATACTACTTGCAACGATTCGTAATTATTTAACGACCGGCTATTCCTACATCCTCGATCGTCCGTCGTCCACTGTAGTCAGCAGACGCAGTAAATTCTTTGGAGCCTTCGGAAGACCATCCGTAGGAGAAAATCCAGTGTGCTTAGAGAACATCATACAGCATGTATTTAGATATAAAATCTGGTGAGTCAAGTTAACACCGATTTCACAGCGACAAGTTATAAGTCTTCTGGTCCCGGTAGACCCGGTGAATGCAGGGTGACCGAAAAAGAAATAAAACATTCTAAGAAATAAATATTTTATTCGATTTAAATACTTAAACTCTAGATTAAATACAGACTCACTACTACTATTATTACAATTGATATAGTCAAGTTTTAAGAGATTACTTAGCATTAGTAATTCAAATTAATATTTTTTTTATTAACTTCGAACACTGAGACGTGACAGTTAGAAAGTCTTGGATTGTAAGGATATAGGAGTTGTTTCGACTAGTAGTTGGCAAAGGTCCTACTACATCCATGGATATTTTATCAAATGCGGCTCCTGGAGTATCTGTTATTAGCATTGGTTGTTTAGTTTTTACTCTAGTTAGTTTATTAATCTGACAGTTTCTATAATTTTTAATATATTCCTGTATGTCCTTCTTCAAAGTTGACCAATAATAATTTTGTCTAATTCTATTATAAGTTTTCGTTATTCCTTTGTGTCCTCCAATTTTGGTCGCATGCTTCTCATAAATAATATTCTATCTTTCATGCAGGTCAGGATTTCGTATTAAGGATTTGCAAATTGATATAGTTATAGGTAAGTCTAATAGGAATCTCTTGAGGTTCTTGTACATGAAAATCCAGGGAATTGAGTCATATAGATCGTTTTGTGCTATACTAACAGTTTTTAGATTTAATTCGGTTATGGCATCGCGTAATGACCGAATACAATTTAAGATATCATTCTGTTCGATAGGGGTTCTATCATCTTGTTTTATTGGAATGTTTATCAGAAATTTTCCGTTATTTAGATTAGTAATACGTGCTCTAGTAAATGTAAGTTCCTCGTAATTTAGAAGTTTGTTTTCTTTGCGATAATCTTTAGCTCCTTTATCGAAAGAAGTTCCGTTAAGAGTGGTGAATATAACGTGATGATCTCTCCTAGTGAGTAAAGAGTCACGTGTTTCATTAACCTTAAAGGGGTTTTCGTCGTCCGATGATTTAGGTTGGGGAGATTCAGATTCGACATCATCTGTTTCGCTTCCGGATTCTTCGTTCGCGATCGCGGACTCGTTTTCGTCCGATTCTACTGTTGGATCATCTACTTCTTTAACTGAATTTATTGCGTCAGGGAATTGGAATTGTTGTTCATTACGAATTATTGCAGGAGGGGTTAATAATGCGTCTTATGTCATATTTCTATTTATTATTTGTTGCTGAGGATCTATAAGCGTGTTTTCGTTGGGTGACAAACTAATGGATGGTCTAGATTGTTGGGTAGCCGTTTGGTATGAAAAAAGGGATTCGTTAGAGCTTTCGTTCACAGTTGTTAAAGGGAGCAGAGAAGCATCAGAAGTCGGCGGGTTTCGAGAGAGAGCGTCTGCTACCACATTAATTTTTCCTGCTTGATAATTGATTACATAATCATATTCGGAAAGCTTTAACCTCAATTTCCAGAGTCTTGAGCTGGGGTCCTTTATCGAATGCAGCCAGACCAAGGGTTTGTGTTCTGTCAGTATAGTGAATCGCCTGCCGTACAGGTAGTGGCGAAAGTACGCAACGCAGTATACAACTGCTAGGCACTCCTTCTCGATCGTTGAATATCTTCCCTCTGCGTCGTTTAGTGTTCTGGAAATGTATGATATTAGTAAATCTTTCCCGATTTCTCCTTGACTCAATACACCTCCTATGGTGTATCCGCTGGCGTCTGTTGTTAATAGGAACGGCTCGCTGAAATTAGGGTATTGTAAAACAGGTTCCCTACATAATTCGCTTATTAAAGTATTGAATGCTTTTTCCTGAGATGAGGTCCAGACAAAAGGTTTATCTTTCTTTAAGAGATCCGTTAATGGTATAGCTATTTTCGAAAAGTTTTTTATAAATCGTCGGTAGTATCCTACTAACCCTAGGAACTGTTTTATATTTTTATAATTTTTTGGGATTGGAAAATGTTTTACGGCATTAATTTTACTGGGATCGGGTCTTACACCGTCATTCCCTATAATATGCCCTAGATAAGCCACTTCGTGCCTTAAGAATTGGCACTTGTCAGGCTGTAGTTGGAGATTGGCTTCTTTTCATCTTTGCATTAATTTAATCTTTGATTTTTACATCGTGTTCCTCTAAGGATCTTGCGTAAACAACTATATCGTCTAAGTAAACGAATAGCTCGTTCCCTTGCAACCCGGTAAGGACGTTGTCCATCAAGCGTTGGAATGTTGCGGGTGCGTTCTTGAGACCAAAGGGCATCCGCTGGTATTCATAATGACCATATGGCGTGGAGAAAGCTGTCTTCTCCTGATCCTCGGAGGCCATAGGTATCTGATGGTACCCTTGTGCGAGGTCGAAAATAGAAAAGTATTTTGCACTACCCAACTGGTCTAATATTTCTATAATATTAAGCAGTGGGTATGCATCTCCTACTGTTTTTTCATTTAGTTTGCGAAAATCAATCACCATCCTCCATTTTCTTTGTCCGTCGGCCGCAGATTTTTTGGGGACGATCCATAAAGGTGCGTTGAATGGTGATGCTGAAGGCGTTATTATTTCATCTTTTAAAAGCTTCGTTACTTGCCTGTCTATTTCTTCTTTATGAACCGGCGGGTATCTGTATTGTTTTACATGTATGTTATCTGTGGTTGGAATAGTATGCTTAATGGAAGTGGTAAACTTGAGGTTTTCTCCCGGAAGATAGAAACAGTCTCCATATTCTTTGAGTATAGTATTAACGCGGTCCGTTTCTTCCTCGTTTAGATGTTTGGTATTTATAATAGATTTAAGTCGCTCTATACGACTGAGAGATACGGGAGATGCTTCTTGGTTTTGCAACTCTGGAAAAGTGTTAAATAAGATTGATTCAGAAGATTTCCCATCTTTGGAGAGCTCTCCTCGGCTCATAAGAGGTATGTTGAACGCAATGTCAACGATGGTGCGCGATGGCACCGCGATTTTTTCCTTTTTGTAAAACGGTATTTGTATGTTGTCAAAAGTTAGACATTCTTGCTTAGAATTGATGATAGCATTGTTATCTTTTAAGAAACTGGCGCCTATTATGCCATCGGCGGGTATACCGAAATTATCCCTGACGACATAGAATTTTGTTTTTTTCCCCATAATTTCGAAGGTGGTCGAACCTAATGTCTTTATTGGCTTTTCTGAAATACCTTTTAATCTTAGTGTATCTTTCACATTTATGGGGGTATTTTTTAAGATTCCTGCTTTTACGAGATTTACGGAGGACCCAGAGTCCACCATGAAGAAACAGTAAGCTTTGAAGTTTCTGCACATTAAGACGACCTTCGGTTGGTGCGCCTTTGAGCCTATCGGACCTAAATTTGCAACTCCGATAGTTGCATCCGAATCGTCTGATATTGGTTTAGTTAATCGAGTGACCTGCTCTGAGTCACTATAATTTTTTAGTAGATGTTTAGAAAAATTGGAGCGCTGATTTTTATTATTAATGTTCAGGTTTGGCTCGTTGATGGTTTTGTTTGTATCGTAATGGGGAGCGCGGTTGCTTGGGCCGGTTCCCTGGTCGCGCTCACCGACGGGCGGCCCTCCGCGTTTCCCGACGGTTGAGTTCCTACGGCGTTTCTGTATGCTAATTTTCGACACTCTGTAACTTTGTGTCCGGGATTTTTGCAATAATTACATATATTGGGAGCGTTCGGTCCCGGTTGTCCCGGTACTAGGGGCCTAATCCACGGTCGCGGGACAAAATTGTTGTTGGGATTCTTGAATATGGATTTAGGTTGTTCTATATCGGGAGGTGTTGGGTTGTTCACATCCGAACGCGTTATGGGGAATTGTCGAGGCGTAAATTGCCTTTCGCGTTGTTTTTCAATTTCTAGGTTTTTTTGTGATTTTAACAGCCCATTCGATGGCTTCGTCCAATGTGTTAATGTTTCTATGTTCCATACGCGTTATCACGTTGGAGGGTAATCCGTTTACAAATGCCTCTAATACTTCATTCTCAATTTCGTTATTATATCGGTAAAGGTTTCCCGTGCCTTAACGGCGTTGTCCGTCTAATATGGCGAGTCTTAAATCTTTAACTCTGCCCGCATATTTTAAAACGGTCTCATTTGGCAATTTGTAAGCATTTGCTAATTCTCCGCGGTATTGCGCCACGGACTTATTCGGAGCAAATATATTTTTAAGTTTGTCTAATAGATCTACGACGCGCGTGTATACGTTTCCTTCGATTACTTGGTACGCGTCGCCTTCTATTTTATTAATGATAAATTGTACGAGTTGCGGTTCTTGCACTGATGGTAACAAATCGCGAGCACGTTCGCATGCTCGGGCGAACTGGAAAACTGAGATTTTGTATCCGTTAAACTGGGGAATATTAGCAACTACATCTTTTAATTTCAGAGTTGGCATAACTACAGGGGGTTCCTCACGTGTTCGGTCATCAAGGCATTCATCGTATGCAGACGCGGTGCGCGAGGCTTCGTTTACGCGTTGCTCTAAATTATTTATCTGTTCCGGAAATCTGCGCAATTGTGATAATTCTGTAGCGAGTAGCGAGTTTGCGTCGATGAGATCGGCCGGTTTCTCACGGTCACTCACGTTCTTTTGTTTTCTCTCCGATTCTGAATCTATGTTCACTAAGCTATGCGATCTTGTATTGTGAGCCATGATTTATATTTTAATTGTAATTAGTAATAATTAAAATAAGGGTTATGCAATCCTGTAAGGTATAAGATTAATACAAGAATATAAGATTAATACAATACGTACGATTAAAATGGTATGGTCCCTTTTAATCCTGTAAGAATATGATATAGTAGAATAAAATAAAGACAGCGTGATAAATCAGTACATAGATAATAACGAAAACTGTATAGTGGTTAAACAAAATCGTAAGAATGTAGTAGCAGTATAACAAAAGAAATATATATATGTGCATGTAATAATATGATAATAAAATAAGAATGTTTTTATGGATTTTTAAAGTTACTTTATAAATTCTTGTAGCAAAATCGTAAATAGTAAAACTCAAGCAAATAATAAATGCAATAAATGGTATGTATATATATAGTGTCAAAGCTACTAATTGTGGTATGTATCTTGCAATAATAAAAATTTTTAACTAAGGAATATATATATATATATATATATTTTATTTATTCAAAGTTCTTCTTCGTATGCTTCTATTGTTAGAACCGTAGTATCGTCATTGAGTGTTGCTTCAGGCAAATCTTCTCGAAATTCGGTAAATCTTAAGAAACACTCAAAACATTCGTTCCCGATTCTAGAGAGAGTTAACCTTTTTCGGCATTCGTCACAGTAGTGACTGGTAAAGATTCTGCGAATTATTAAAGTATGTCTGAAAACATTACGCCAATTCGGTTTTTCGGAAGGATCTATTGTATCACAACACTCTTGACAAAGTGTAGTTCCAACCCTTTGTTTAATATATACAGTTGTTCTTCGACAAAAATAGACTTGTCCCGTTACTGGGGGAGGAGTCGGTACTTCGTAAATCGGCGTAAGGGGTCTCGAAAATCTGTGCGGACACATGAATTTTATTTTATCTTGTAAGCAACAATGACATAGTAACGAGAAGCTACGTAATGTATATATATATATATATTGAAAGATAGGCAATGCAATGAGATATAGAAATATTATGAAAATAAGGTAATGTAATTATATGGTAGGGTATAATAAAACACACACAAATAGTATAATATAAAAGCAACAATGATATATATGTTTCTTTATTCGTTGCTGGCGCTAACGTTTCGAATTTGAGTCTTTTCGTATTAAGTTTTTTCGTAATATTCACGACGCGGATCGTTCTCCGGGATTTCTGAATATGGTAACGGAGATTGTTCGACCGTGATCGGAATTAATTGGTAAACGAAACTTTCTTTCTTGTTTGACTGCTTACGAACCGGAGTGCTAGAATTGTCTGTAGTGTCGGTCCCGACGGAACGGTTCGCTAATTCTTTGAGATGTTCTCTTATTTGACGTCGAAGCTGATTTCTACGACCGGCGCGACGCGTTCTTGGCATGTCTTTCTTTCACAATACCCGTCCCTCGTTTCGTTCCGAATGTGTGGAATTTGGACTGCACTAGAAGGAACGAACAGGGCGAGAGCGTGCGGCGTTTCCTCACCACTCTCAACGGTCTATTGATAGTAAAGGATTTCGGAGCAACAACGGGCGGTCTGTCCGCTCGGAGCCGTCGCTCTCGATTCCGTTCACAAAGAACACGCGCAAGTTTCACAAAATTTGAATAAGGATTGATTTCAGTTTCGTGCAGTAATTCTCTGAGGCACTTATTTTGCCCACATAACGATATCCGTCATCTCATTCTAATCTCAATGTGCGGAATCTGGCCTGCACTAAAGAGAAGGAACAAGAAAGAGTGTGCGGAATCTGGCCTGCACTACTCTCCGTCTATCCTATGTACACAAGAAAAACTCAAAGCAACGACGGGCGGTCTATCCGCTCGGAGCCGTCGCTTCGAATTCGCGGCGCTACAAAGAACTGGCTTTCACTCTCACAAAAATCAATCACTTCCCTACTGCGTGGCGTGTCTCATTGGCTTTATAAAGATATTTAAACAATGATGTCTGTGTTACATTCGCGTTCTCAACGTGCGGAATCTGGCCTGCACTGGAGAGAAAGAACAAGAAAGAGTGTGCGGAATCTGGCCTGCACTACTCTCCGTCTATCCTATGTACACAAGAAAAACTCAAAGCAACGACGGGCGGTCTATCCGCTCGGAGCCGTCGCTTCGAATTCGCGGCGCTACAAAGAACTGGCTTTCACTCTCACAAAAATCAATCACTTCCCTACTGCGTGGCGTGTCTCATTGGCTTTATAAAGATATTTAAACAATGATGTCTGTGTTACATTCGCGTTCTCAACGTGCGGAATCTGGCCTGCACTGGAGAGAATAGCTCCTGTTACAAGTGACGAGCGGCGTATGTACCAGCTACCGGACACTGTCACAGAACCAGGTATTGTTCAAGAATTCCTTCACAGCAAGGAGCGAAGTATATTCGCTCTAAACTTGCAGCGTCAGAATGTCACTATGCTGTTTTAATATTGCATTCAAAGCACGCGCAGTCGAGAACAATCACTGAATTCTAACAACGTTAATAAAATCGAACACGAATATGAAGTGTAGAAATAGAATGGATAATGTCTAAATGAAGCGTTATTTCGTAATTGAATAAAATTATAGCGGCACTGTACTTCGCGAAAAATTTAAGAAAAATCTGAAAAATATTAACCGAGACTCAAATTGAACGTTATATCGCGCACAATTCACTTTCTGAAATAAAGTATGATTATTAGAACAAGAAAAATGACAAGTTGGCTTCTGCGATCCCATCGCTGCCACCAAATTTTTAATATATGTCACGTCTCAGTGTTCGAAGTTAATAAAAAAAATATTAATTTGAATTACTAGAGTTTAAGTATTTAAATCGAATAAAATATTTATTTCTTAGAATGTTTTATTTCTTTTTCGGTCACCCTGCAGTCACCTGCATATCGGGGACCAGAAGACTTATAACTTGTCGCTGTGAAATCGGTGTTAACTTGACTCACCAGATTTTATATCTAAATACGTGCTGTATGATGTTCTCTAAGCACATTGGATTTCCTCCTACGGATGGTCTTCCGAAGGCTCCAAAGAATTTACTGCGTCTGCTGACTACACTGGACCACGTCCGATCGAGGATGTAGGAATAGCCGGTCGTTAAATAATTACGAATCGTTGCAATATAAGAAGAATCACTTTATTTTATACTCAACGTTAAATTTGTATTATTATTACAGTCGCTATGCTAGCGGCTGGTAAACTCCGTTTCAGAGTATATCTAAGAGTCTTAAAGACTTGTACAGAAGTTTGACGACGCGTAACGCCGGATTACTGACGCTTGACAAAGGTATTCGGAACTCGAAAGTAGTAAACGTGTTAATAGTTGGCCGTCGCGAATAGTAATGTCGGATTTGCACTGAGCTCCTCCGGTCTTCAGGTGTTGGTGGGAGAGATGCTGCAGTGGGATCGCCTCTTTGTAGATGGTGGGGTATTCTTCCTATGCTTTTGCCTTAGGCTTCTTGATGCTGGTGGGAGACCCATGGGCGGGAGCAATGGCAAGTGGAAGCGCCGCTGGTAGGGATCTCTGTGCGAGAAGGACAGCTATATCGTACCCTCGCAACATTCCAACTTGTTTGTCCGCTTATTCTTATCGAGCGGGCGGATAAGAATATTGATCGACGGCTAGTCCGCATACCATGCACAGTTTAAGGCTCTTATAAAACTCTTATAATGCTATAGTGAATAAAATATTATTCCCTATACTCCTAGCTTCTTATTATTAAACGCATTATTAATAATAAAAACGCCACGTTATGTAGGATTCGTGTGCGCATAGTGTAGAGTATATAAATGCGTATGAAGATTCTTAATGCTACTGAATAAAAGATATAGAATAATATAAAGTTAAATATTATGGTGTACATATAAATGTATGTGTACTTAAAATTATTATATTAAAGCGTGTACCAATGTCCCATTTTGCTATGTTTATACGGGACGCGCATTTGTTAGTTAATAACGTTACATTTGCATTGTTCATTGTTTCATTCTTTTCGCTTGTATCTCCTAATTGAATTTAATGCTTTTGAAGTTAGTTTCGTTTATTGAAAGTTATCGTTTATTAAAAGATCTTTTGTATATTCGTATATATATATATATATATATACAGGGTGATTCAAAACAACCTTCTGTCCTTACAATGTCATATACTTGACACTATTCTAAGACGATTTTTTCTTTGCCAAAATTTTTTCCGAGGCTTAGTTTTTAAATTATAAGCCAAAATAGTTAACGAATTACGGACCGCGTACACAAGGCAGGCAGGAGCGGAGCAACTCACCGTCCCATACTGGTGATTACGTGAGGCGCACGCTGCGATTAACTGTTTGCTACATGGGGTGTATGTGTCAGAGAGAACGTATACGCGTATTCATACGAATACACATTCTCTCTTTCTCACTCACTGACTCTTACCTTGTATGTAGAGATTCGTTGCCCTTATACGACTCAATAAGTAATATTTCCGTGTGATACAACGAGTAACTAGCAAACTTTTTTTCACTCACAAGTTGTACCACTTATCGAACTTTTAGATACTCTGCGTTGATACCACTGAATTTATTTAAAAAAACGATGTTATTATACGTCATTATATTTTCATATTTTATAGTTTTATGTTTTCGAAACTATCGAATTTACAATGTCGGAGGCTTTAGCCGATCACGGGACACATGATAGCGTCCGCGTCGATCACGCGTAATGTGATACATTCAGTTGTTCGGCAGCCGGCAACGATCTAGTACCGATATAACTTGCTTGTTGTCGTCGCGCAGTTTCCGCATCGAATAACGCGTTTCTTTCTTCGAGATATTTTAATAATTAATCGGTAGTAATCGGTAGATTGTGATTACCGTTATAATCGTTAATAAATTCAATTTATCGATAAAGTGCGTAGATTAATTCGTAAAAGTTCGATAAGTGGTACAATTTATGAGTGAAAAAGTTTGCTAGTTACTCGTTAGTACTCTGCGTTGATACCACTGCTT